>NW_020523300.1:300000-394143 GCF_003368295.1 Carassius auratus | reverse complement strand
GATAGCTTGAATGGTTTTGTCGTGGTGATTTTTTGAAATAATAGTAAAAAAGGAACCAGTAAATGTCTTTTATTTTTTTTTAAGTGCAGCTTCTAAACACTTAAAAAAAATGTACACATAAAGACAAGTCATTCTGAGGCATATTTCCTCCAGAATGACTGGTCTCATGACAATAGTTTCAATGACTATACAACACTATATGGATGATAGAAAATAAAAAAACTATCATACAATCTAATGTCACTCAGTCCCCACTGTCACTGTGGGTAGTGTGTGTGTGTGTGTGTGTTTGTGTGTGTGTTAAGTGAATTAGGTGTGAAACTATCAGGGAGCATTTAGTCTCCAGCGCCAACATTTTACAGAACTGCCACTTTCCTGGAGTCTCCAGAATTACTCGGTGTCCGGCTCTGAGAGACTTAAGATCCCAAAAAATGATTTAATTAGAAATACCATGAAGTATTGTGAAATACTATATATTAAGGCTTTATATATAGGCTTTATGAACAGATTAGAGTGACTCGTGAAGGACCAGCACCACCTCCTCTTGTTCGATGGTTTGAGGAGTATATCTTCCAGAATCCAGGATTAAGATTTAAGAGCTCATTTTTATTTCACCTCCTTTCCTGAAAGTCTGTCTTGCAGAATTGACAAAAAATTAATCTTCAAATTATTTCCTAATTATTTTGCAATTCTTTGTCAGTTCTTCTTGACCTGTTTTTCTCTTCCAGCTTTCCTGGACTATTGTATAGCCACTCATAAATGATTAAATAAAAAATAATGGTAGTTATTAAGATTGATATGGTTTGGAATTGGTAAAATGTGCTTGGAAAAAATCACAATAAAACAATGTTTTAATGTTTAAGTTTGGAATATTAACTGACATGAATGAATGCTATATAAATATGTTCATGTTAACATAATGTTTATAAATGAAATCTTATTGTAAAGTGTTACTAAAGTTATATATATATATATATATATATATATATATATATATATATATATATTGTTCTGTGAATGTGATTTTAAAGTCTAGATGATTCGGATTAACCCTTTAACTGCCATATCAAGTTCAAGTTCAAGTTCAAGTTCAATTTATTTGTATAGCGCATTTACAACAGCCTCCTGGCTGACCAAAGTGCTTTAACATAAGAGCAAGAATTTTACACATACATAAAAATAGACCAGACAAAAAATTTAAAACCACCCATTTCAAAATGTAGCATAACACAGTAGTCAGTACACTAAGGAAAATAAAAAAGTTTTTAGCAAAGATTTAAAAATAGACAAGGAAGGGGCCAGTCTGATCTCTAAAGGCAGGGTATTCCAGAGTCGTGGCCCAGCCACTGCAAATGCACGCTCCCCTCTACGCTCCCCTCTATCCTTTAAAACCTCACTGCCAGAGGGATATTGTGAATGCATGTCCCCGCTGGGCACAGTTTACCTGATGCCACCGGGGTGGTGATGGCATTGGTGGCTTGAGCCCGCCATCGCTGCTTGCAGCTATATTTAGGGCTCAAGCCTGGAGGGCGAGAGCCCTATTGTTTTCCTTAGGATTATTTGTTATTATTATTATTATTATTATTATTTTTCTTCAAGGTTTCGGGGGCTTTTGGGGCCCTTAACATGCTCAAAAACTCTTGAAAATTGGCACACACCTTGGAACCTGCGGCCATTAGGGCCGGGCAGAGTCTGATACACGGGCGTGGCACAGGGGCTCTACAGCGCCCCCTGTAGTACCGAGGGCCATATATCATGCATACTTGCACGTATACATATGAAACTTGGTACATATATATAACTCATCAAACCAAACAACTTTCACACTGCATGTCATAAGCTCCGCCCAACAGGAAGTTGGCTATTTAGGGTTTTATGAAAAACACATGCTCTGGAATTTGATATACTCCTCTGAGGAACTCCACCCGTTCACCACCAAACTCGGTGAACACGATCTCAAGACATTGGGGATGCTAAATTGCGAAGAGATTTTTGATATCTCGAACGGTTTGCCCGTGGCGAGGCGTTGAAATTATGGCGAGAAAGGAGAAACAGGAAATGTATAATAACATCCACATACATTTCCTGAATTTGATCAAACTTAATTGGTTTGTTCATTGTATGATACCGATCATATATATGTGACTATTAGGAGTCAAAGTTATAGCGCCACCAACTGGCAGCAGGAAGTGAATCATTTTCAAAACGCTTTGAATTCAGCATCTTATTTTTACTTGATTTGCTTCAAACTTCATCAGAATAATGACAAAACACGGCCGAAGAAAATCTGTTGTGGGGATATTTATATCTAATATAGTGTTGCCATGGCAACGTGTCAAACTTGAATGTTCTGTTCTGGTGATTTTTAGGCAGATAACTAGCTCAGATTTACATGAAACTCGAAACAGATATCAGTATTAAAGATAGCTAGACCATGGCAAAAGCTTTTAAAAGGGCGTGAAGGAGGCACTCTATAGCGCCACCTTTTGTCAAAAGTGGGGGGATTAGTTTTAGCTACAGACACCAAACTTGGTACATAAATTGTTCTTATCAAGACGGACAACTTTCTAATTCACAGTCATCAGCTACGACCAACAGGAAGTCGGCTATTTTGATTTGAATATTTAAATTGAGCTCTGATTTAATGCATACTCCTCACAGGAAATGTTCACTATACTCACCAAACTTTGTCTACATGTTGAAAAAACATTGAGGAACTTAAATTGCGAACGGATTTTGGTTAGCTTGAACGGTTTTGTCGTGGTGATTTTTTGAAATGACAGTAAAAAGGGAATCATTAATTGTCTTGTATTTTTAAATTGCAGCTTCCAAACACTTAAAAAAATTCATACAGAGATCAAATCATTCTGAGGACATATGCATAGTTTCATGACTTTACAACACTGTATGATTAAAAGAAAATTAAAAAACTGTCAGACATCTCAACTCACTCTGTCCCTCTGTTTGAGGAATGTATGTGTGCTGACAAAGTGTGTGTGTGTGTGTGTGTGTGTGTCTGTGAGTGGGGGATGGGCATGAGCTGAGTGGCAGACACAATGAGAGACAGAAAGAGAGAGAAAGAGAGAGAGAGAGACTTAATCATCTCTTTAATCACCAGAAAAAAAAAAAAATTAAATTGTTATTTTTTGTTGCTGTTGCTAACATTGCTGTTTTCATTACAGCTTAAGAAATCTCTTAGGCCTTATCCTTTTCTGACAGTTTCAGGAATTAAAAACAAAATTCTAAAAATACTTATTTGTGCTGCAAATAATAATTTCAAACTCATTTGATACTGACCTATTCCATCCTGTGACATGACATTTATCTTAATTTACATAATCTCATGGATGTAACAGTAAAACTGTTCAGCTCACAGATCAAGACTAAGCTGTAATGCAAGCAGAACTTTCACAAATGCTTATAAGTCATTAAAGGATTTTATAACACTGTAAAATAATGTCTAATTTGTTAACATTAGTAAATGCATTGGTAACACTTTATAATAACTGCACTCATTAGTAAATAGTCAGTTCATGCTTTATAAAGTCTTGTCCCAACTTAAATAGTCATTAATAAGCAGCTTATAAATACAACTATAAATAGCTTGATTTTGGTTTATAAGCACATTTATTAAAAAGGAGAGTAAAGAGTCAGTTATCTTCCTATGAAAAATAAAAAAATAAAAATAAACAAACAACAACACAGATTGATTCAGATCTCAGAAATTTTATTGTGGATTTATGATCAAATCAGCCTGTAAATGAATCATACTCCTTCAAGAAGACACAAGTAGTTCACACCAAACTTTTTCAACATGATGCCAATATACTGAAGATGTTAAATTGCGAATGGGTTTAAGATACCTTAAATGGCGTGGCCATACCGATTTATTAAAGTAACATAAAAAATACAATAGTTATTTTACTATATCTTTAACATTCTTCATTCCAACTCTTCATCATTTTTTATATACGTAGAAGTCATCATTTGAAGGAATCACAGTAAGTTTCATAGCTTTATCATGTCCAGGAGCCACCATAAAATTAAAACTATCATAACATATAAATCAAGCTTGCAATTCTTAGTACCAATAATGGCCACCAGATGGAGCTATAGGATTACTTTTAAATAATTATTGTAGAAACGAATATGATCTAAATCATTTATAGAAATCTTTCAAAGAAAAATATGTATTTTACTGATAAAATGACCCTCACTTAATTAGAATAATATGCTGAAGTTTTGTGAAATACTGTGTATTAAGAATAATTCTTTATAGACTTTATGGACAGATAAGTTTGGAGTGACTCTTGAAGGATCAGCACCACATCCTCTTTTACCACTGTTTAAAGAATGTATCTTACAGTACAGGTGCGAATGAATTTTGGATAGCTTGAATGGTTTTGTCATGGTGATTTTTTGAAATAACAGTAAAAAAGGAACCAGTAAATGTCTTTTATTTTTTTAAGTGCAGCTTCTAAACACTTCAACAAAATGTACACATAGAAGACAAGTCATGCTGAGGAAATATGCATAGTTTCATGACTACACAACACTATATGGATGAGAGAAAATAAAAAAAAACTACCATACATCTGATGTCACTCTGTCCCTCTGTCACTGTGGGTAATGTGTGTGTGTGTGTGTGTGTGTGTGTGTGTGTGTGTGTGTGTGTGTGTTTGTGTGTTAAGTGTGTGTGTGTTAAGTGTGTGTGCTGAGTTTGTGTGAATGTGTGAGAGAGGAGATGGGCTTGGTGTCAGAGAGAGAGAGAGAGAGAGAGAGAGAGAGAGAGAGAGAGAGAGAGAGAGAGAGGGAGACTTAATCATCTCTTTAATCACCAGCAGAGAAAAAATAAGCAATTTTGTGTTGTTGTTGTTGTTGTTGTTTTTTCATCATTACAGCTTAAGAAATATCTTAGGCCTCAACATCAACTGTTGCTGCATCATATAGCCTTCTCCCAAAATTAATAGTCATTAGTAAGCATTTTATAAATACAGCTATAATTAAATTGTTCATGGTTTATATGCACATTTATTTTGAGGAGATTAAATGCTGTAATCTTCCTAAAAAAATAAAATTAAATAAACAAACACAGAACTCAGAAACACTTATTTCTAGATGCAATAAAAGAAAACTGTACACTATATATATATATATATATATATATATATATATATATATATATATATATATATATATATATATATATATATATAAATATACACAATTGCATAAGTTTATATTTAATTTTTTTTTATCAAGTCAAAAATAACAGCAAATAACAATGTCAATAAAAAAACGCAATAATATTAGAATAGCACAACATATTGTGGAATACTATATTAAGACTTTATATATAGGCTTTATGAACAGATGAAGTACTAGCATCACCTCCTCTTGTACGACGGCTTGAGGAATATATCTTCCAGATAGTACCGCCGCTCCCTATATGCAGAATACGCAGTCTTCGTAGGGCACCAACTCCCAGAGGTGGCACCATCCCAGTAGCTCAAAAAAAAATAAAACATGCGCCATTCTCCCATCCGCGCTCGCGACCGCTCGGACATTTGCGGATGAATGTTCGTAATTGATGGATGGACATCTATGCCCGGGTAAAAGACATCAGCAATCCGGCACAGAGAAAAGAAAAATAAAGTAAAAAAAAAAAAAAAAACAGGCATAAAGTTGGCTTGACATTGGACATTCGAGAGTCTCAAATTTAGGGACCGTCTCTAAAGTTACATGTGATATTGTTATACACTTTTCTAACGTCAGTAGCATTTGAAGAGAATGACTTACAGTCATAAAACAACTGTAATTGTCCATCTAGGTGACAGCTATAATGCATAATTAAATTGAATGTTTGATATTTATTAAAACAAACTGTAAGTCATATGTAAATTATGCTACTTTTTCACATTGGCTCAAACGCAAATTTGAAGCTCAATAGCATTTGAGGAAAAAGACTTGCAGTCATAAAACAATTGTAATGTGTTCATTTAGGTGTCAGCTACGATGCACACCTTATACATTTTTTATATATATATTAAAATAAAGTGTTACTAAAGTTATATATATTGTTCTGTGTATGTGATTTCAAAGTCTAGATGGGTCGGATTAACCCTTTAACTGCCATATCCCTTAAAATTTGATTGCCAGAGGGTTACTGTAAATGCTTATGCCCGCTGGGCACAGTTTTCCCGATGCCACCGGGGTGGCGTTGCATTGATGGCTTGAGCCCGCCATCGCTGCTTGCAGCTATATTTATTATTATTATTCTTCTTCTCTAAGATGAATCGCATTTTTGAGGGCCTAAACATGCTCGAAAAGTCATGAAACTTTGCACACACCTCAGAACTGGCGAAAATTTACGTCTGATATGGGTTTCAGAAGTGGGTGTGGCAAAATGGCTCAACAGCGCCACCTATACACGTTCAACGGTGTGCGCCTCGAGCTACGTTTCATGTACATGTATGAAAATCGGTATACACATGTAACTCTCCAATACCTACAAAAAAGTCTCTTGGAGCAAAAACCGAAACCCAACAGGAAGTCGGTTATTTCTAATATTATGAGCAAATTTTGTGTCATTTTTGTCATTTCCATGCGTTGTATTTTAACGAACTCCTCCTAGAGATTAATTCAGATCAACACCAAATTTGGTATGCCTAATCTAAAGGCCTTTGCGATGTTAAATTGCGAAGGTTTTGAGTTTTCGTTGAAGGGCCTGTGTGTGGCGGCCTGGCGAATTTCGATGATTCGCCATGAAACAGGAAGTTGCTATAACTCAGACATACAATGACCAATCTGCCCCAAACTTCACATGTTTGATGAGACTCCTGTCCTGAACAGTTTGACATGACCATATTCAGTTATAGTCATAGCGCCACCTATTGGCAACAGGAAGTGACATATTTTACGCTGCGACAAACTACTCCTAAAAATTTTTGACATCAATGTCTTTTTTGTCGTCAGTCTAATCTAAAGGCCTGTACGATGTTAAATTGAGAAGATCTTGAGTTTTCGTTAAAGGGCGTGTCCATGGCGCCATGTCAAAGTTCGATGTCTCGCCATGGGAGTAGAAGTTGTTGTAACTCAGTCATAAAATATCAGATCTTGCCCAAACTTCAAATGTTTGATAAGAGTACTGACCTGAACACATCTGGAGGCTAATATTCCATTGGGTGTGGCAAAATGGCTCGATAGCGCCACCTATACATTTTCAATGGAGTGCGCCTCGAGCTACATTGTCATATACATGTAGGAAAATCGGTAAACATATGTAACACACCAATAGCTACAAAAAAGTCTCTTGGTACGAAACCCGAATCCCAACAGGAAGTCGGTTATTTTTAATTTTCCCTGCAAAATTGGTGTTCTTTTTTTTATTATCAGGGGTTGTATTTTAACGAACTCCTCCTAGAGATTTATTCAGATCAACACCAAACTTGGTCAGTGTAATCTAAAGCCCTTTGCCATGTTAAATTGCGAAGGAATTGAGGTTTCGTTAAAGGGCGTGTCCATGGCGGCCTGACAAATTTCGATGATTCGCCATGAAAAATGATGGTGCTATAACTCACACATACAATGTCCAATCCGCCCCAAACTTCACATTTTTGATAAGACTCTTCACCTGAACAGATCTACATGCCAATATTCAGTTATAGTCATAGCGCCACCTATTGGCAACTGGAAGTGACATATTTTACACTGTGACAAACTACTCCTAAAAATTTTATGACATCAATTACTTTTTTGTGGTCAGTCTAATCTAAAGACCTGTGTGATGTTTAGTTGTGAAGATCTTGAGTTTTTGTTAAAAGGCATGTCCATGTCGCCATGACGAAGTTCGATGTCTCGCCATGGGAATAAAAGATGTTATAACTCAGGCATAAAATGTCCGATCTTGCCCAAACTTCACATGTGTGATAAGGGTCCTGGCTTGAACACATCTGAAGGCCAATATTCCATTATAACGATAGCGCCACCTGCTGGCAACAGGAAGATTGGCACACATATGGAATAAACTTTGATATATTGCACTTATATTTATGAGTTTAAATGCATATTTCTCAACGTTCACCTTTTTACTAAAGACACACGATGGCGGTGAGCCCGGGTGCGAGGGCCCGTTCATCGCTGCTTGCAGCTTTAATTATTATTATTATTATTATTATTATTTTTTTTTTCCAACGTCTCGGGGGCTTTTGGGGCCCTTAACGTGCTTAAAAAGTCTTGAAAATTGGCACACAGATTGGAACCTGCGGCCATTAGGGCCGGGCAGAGACTGATACATGGGCGTGGCACAGGGGCTCTACAGCGCCCCCTGGAATATGGAGGGCCATATATCATACATTCTTGCTCGTAGACGAATGAAACTCGGTACACATATAAATCTCATCAATCCAAACAACTTTTGTATTGCATATCATAGGCTCCGCCCAACAGGAAGTTGGCTATTTAGGGTTTAGTATTCAAATTTTTCGTCAAAGTTGTGGGGGCTTTTGGGGTCCTTAACATACTCAAAAACTCTTGAAAATTTGCGCACACTTTGGAATCTGTGGCCTTTAGGAGCCTGCAGAGGCTGGGACCCGGGCGTGGCACAGGGGCTCTACGGCGCCCCCTGGAACACAGTCAGAAATGTTGATGTATAGCTCACACATACTTGCACATATTCATATGAAACTCAGTACACATATAGATCTCATCGTGCCGAACAACTTTCGTATTGCATGTCATAGGCTCCACCCAACAGGAAGTCAGATATTTAGAGTTATGTAAAAAGCGCATGCTCTGGAATTTGAAATACTTGTCATAGGTTTTTTTCTCGATTGCCGCCAAACTTGGTCAACATGATCTCAAGACACTGGGGATGAAAAATTGCCAGGGGATTTTTGATATCTCGAACGGTTTGCTCGTGGCGAGGCGTTGAAATTATGGCGAGAAATGAGAAACAGGAAGTGTCTAATACCGTCCACATACATTTCCTGATTTTAATCAAACTTCATCAGATTATTCGTTGTATGATGTCGATCGCATATATGTGACTATTAGGAGTCAAAGTTATAGCGCCACCAACTGGCAGAAGGAAGTGTGTCATTTTCAAAATGATTTGAATTCAGCATCTTATTATTACTCGATTTGCTTCAAACTTCATCAGAATAATGTTAAAACACAGCCGATATAAATCTGCAAGGGGGATATTGATATCTAAAAAAATTGTTGCCGTGGCAACATGTCAAACTGGAATACTTCTCAGGTGATTTTGAGGCAAATAACATACTTAGAATTTCACAAAACTCTGAACACACATCAGTATTTCTGATAGGAACTTAAATTGTGAATGGATTTTGGATAGCTTGAATGGTTTTGCCGTGGTGATTTTTTTAAATGACCTTACAAAGGGAATCATTATTGTATTTTTAAATTGCAGCTTCCAAACACGTCAAAGAATTTTTTCATACAGATGAAAAAGTCATTCTGAGGAATTATGCATAGTTTCACGACTTTACAACACTGTATGGATAACAGAAAATTAAAAAACTGTCAGACATCTCATCTCACGCTGTCCCTCTGTTTGAGTATATGTGCTTCAGACTTCCATTGTCTGAGAGAAATAGCGCCCCTACAGGTTCAATTCCCGAACTTTTACTTTCACTTTTAAATCGGTTAAAAATACAAACAAATACTTAGATTTAATTCACACTGACAAGCTAAACCAACATATCTGATTATTACCGGTTCAGGGCTCATGGATAAATTATTTCTGGCCAGAGATACGTGAGAAATAGGAGAGATTAATCACCGCTGTGATCACGAGCGTCTGGAGTAAAGAGCTCAGAGAAAACGAATTTATTCCTGTTTTAAAGCTTTTAAAAATAAATTATTACAGCGATATCACACAATCAACCAATTAGAACACACCAAGAGCTAAATTAAGATGTTTTTGAACTGTTTGTGTGAAAATGAAATATTTGTGGCTGCCTATCTGAAATCACCGCCTCCGATCAGCGCGTACAGTGTCCAGCTCAAAACAAACAAATTTATTCTTGTTTAAGAGCTTTTTTAAATAAAATATTACCACAAATGCACACAATAAACCCATTGTAACACAACAAGAGCTAAATGCAGGTGTTTGTGACCTGTTTAAGTGTGCAAGACTATTTGAAAGCGCGACTGGCAGAATAACATATCTCTCGAGCTGCAGGTTTCTGGCTTTCGTCGTACGAACGAACACATAACGGACAAGATTATTTCAAAACACATAATAGCTTGGCGAATATAAACGAAAACAGCCACGTGAACATAAACTGGATCTACTGGATTTGAATATTAAAGTGACCACATTTACCACTTGCTTCTGTCTTCAATTTTAATCTATATAAAAAAGGAAACTCATTCGACTTGGCTGCTTTTTTAATGTGTGCGTATTTATTTATTTATCTTTTTATACATTTTGTATAATTTCATAGTTTGTGTATTACAATTATAAAAACAAAAATAAAATTAGCCACTCACATAGAAATAGCTTAGGCCTTAACCTTTTTCTGACAGTTTTAGGGATTTTTAAAAATCCTAAAAAAACCTTATTTGTGCTGCAAATAATAATTTCAAACTCATTTGATACTGACCTATGACATCCTGTGACATTATATTTATTTTAATTTACATAATCTCATGGATGTAACAGTAAATCTGTTCAGCTCACAGATCAATACTAAGCTGTAATACAAGCAGAACTTTCACAAATGCTTATGAGTCATTTAAGGATTTGATAACACTGTAAAATAATGTCTAATTTGTTAACATTAGCAAATTCATTGATAACACTTTATAATAACTGCACTCATTATTAAATAGTCAGTTCATGCTTTATAAAGCCTTGTCCCAATATTAATAGTCAGTAGTAAGCAGTTTATAAATACAGCTATAAATAGCTTGTCCTTGGTTTATAAGCACATTTATTAAAAATGAGAGTAAGTTATCTTCCTATGAAAAGTAAAAGATAAAAATAAACAAACAACAACACAGATTGATACAGAACTCAGAAATTTTATTGTGGATTTATGATAAAGCCTGCAAATGAATTCATACTCCTACTCATACTACTCCATACTCCTTTTTCAACATGATGCCAATATACTGAGATGTTAAATTGTGAATGGGTTTAGGATAGCTTAAATGGTGTTGCCATAGAGATTTATTAAAGTAACATAAAAAAATACAATAGTTATTTTACTATATCTTTACAATTTTTCATTCTAAATCTTCATAATTTTTTATATAAGTAGAAGTCCTCATTTGAAGGAAGCACAGTAAGTTTCATAGCTTTATCACTTTCAAGAGCCAGCATAAAATTTAAACTATCATAACTTATAAATCAAGCTTGCAATTCTTAGTACCTATAATGGCCACCAGAGGGAGCTATAGGATTACTTTTAAATAATTATTGTAGAAACGAGTATGATTTAAATCATTTATAGAAATCTTTCAAAAAAAATGAATTGTATATATTTTACTGATAAAATGACCCTCACTTAATTAGAATAACAAGCTGAAGTATTTTGAACTGTATATTAAGAATAATTCTTTATAGGCTTTATGGATAGATACGTTTTGAGTGTCTCTTGAAGGATCAGCACCACATCCTCTTTTACCACTGTTTAAAGAATTAATCTTACAGAATAGGTGTGAATGAATTTTGGATAGCTTGAATGGTTTTGCCGTGATGTTTTTTGAAATAATAGTAAAAAAGGAACCAGTAAATGTCTTTTTATTTTTTTAAAGTGCAGCTTCTAAACACTTTAAAAAAAAAAAATGTACACATAGAAGACCAGTCATTCTGAGGCATATTTCCTCAGAATGACTGGTCTCATGACCATAGTTTCATGACTATACAACACTATATGGATGATAGAAAAAAAAAAAAAAACTATCATACATCTGATGTCACTCAGTCCCACTGTCACTGTGGGTAATGTGTGTGTGTGTGTGTGTTAAGTGAATTAGGTGTGAAACTATCAGGGTGCATTTAGTCTCCAGCGCCAACATTTTACAGAACTGCCACTTTCCTGGAGTCTCCAGAATTACTCGGTGTCGGACTCTGAGAGACTTAAGATTCCAAAAAATGATTTAATTAGAATACCATGAAGTATTGTGAAATACTATATATTAAGTCTTTATATATAGGCTTTATGCACAGATTAGAGTGACTCGTGAAGGACCAGCACCACCTCCTCTTGTTCGATGGTTTGAGGAATATATCTTCCAGAATCCAGGATTAAGATTTAGGAGCTCATTTTTATTCCACCTCCTTTCCTGAAAAGTCTGTCTTGCAGAATTGACTAAAAATTAATCTTCACATTAATTACTAATTATTTTGCAATTCTTTTTGTCAGTTCTTCTTGACCTGCTTTTTTCTTCTTCTTTTCTGACCTCATGACCCAGTCAGTATTTTTTGTACAATGGTCAAGTCTTAACTTATCCATTTCTGTATTGCATTTGTGTTTGATATTTCTCATGGGTATTTCATAAATTTCGACCTTACAGTTTGAGTTAAAAGTCTATTTTAGCGCATTTCATCTGTAAAAGAAAACATGCCTAATAATTCTGCACACATGAATATAAGGAGTTTTTCTCTTCCAGCTTTCCTGGACTATTGTATAGCACTCATAAATGATTAAATAAAAAATAATGGTAGTTATTAAGATTTATATGGTTTGGAATTGGTAAAATGTACTTGGAAAAAAATCACAATAAAACAATGTTTTCATGTTTAAGTTTGGAATATTAACTGACATGAATGAATGCTATATAAATATTGTTCATGTTAACATAATGTTTATAAATGAAATCTTATTGTACAGTGTTACTAATATATATATTGTTCTGTGAATGTGATTTTAAAGTCTAGATGATTCGGATTAACCCTTTAACTGCCGTATCCTTTAAAACCTCACTGCAAGAGGGATATTGTGAATGCATGTGCCCGCTGGGCACAGTTTACCTGATGCCACCGGGGTGGCGATGGCATTGGTGGCTTGAGCCCGCCATCGCTGCTTGCAGCTATATTTATTATTATTTTTTTTATTTTTTTTTAAACCTTCCGGGCATTTTTGGGGACCTTAACATGCTCAAAAACTCTTGAAAATTGGCACACACATTGGAATCTGCGGCCATCAGGACGCTGCAGAGGCTGGGACCCGGGCGTGGCACAGGGGCTCTACAGCGCCCCCTGGAACACAGTCAGAAATCTTGAACCATAGCTCACACACACTTGCATGTATTTATATGAAACTCGGTACACTTATAGATCTCATTGAGCCGAACAACTTTCAAACTTTATGTCATAGGCTCCGCCCAACAGGAAGTCAGCTATTCAGGGCTGTTTAAAAAAAGCATGCTCTGGAATTTGAAATACTCCTCTGAGGTTTTCATCCCATTTGCCAAGAAACTCAGTGAACATGATCTCAAGACATTGGGTATGAAAAATTGCGAGGGGATTTTTGATATCTCGAACGGTTTGCCCGTGGCGAGGTGTGGAAATTATGGCGAGAAATGAGAAACAGGAAATGTCTAATAACATCCACATACATTTCCTGAATTTGATCAAACTTCATTTGTTTGATTGATGTATGATACCGATCGTATATATGTGACTATTAAGAGTCAACGTTATAGCGCCACCAACTGGCAGCAGGAAGTGTGTCATTTTCCAAATGCTTTGAATTTAGCATCTTATTTTTACTCGATTTGCTTCAAACTTCATCAGAATAATGACAAAACACGGCCGATGTAAATCTGCTGTGGGGATATTGATATCTGATATAGTGTTGCCATGGCAAAGTGTTAAATTTGAATGTTCTGTTATGGTGAGTTTGAGGCAGATAACAACCTCAGATTTACATGAAACTCAAAACACATATCAGTATTAGTGATAGCTAGACAATGGCAAAAGTTCATAAGAGGGCGTGGAAGAGGCACTCTATAGCGCCACCTTTTGTCAAAAGTGGGGGGGTTAGTTTTAGTTACAGACACCAAACTCAGTACAAAAATTGTTCTTATCAAGACGGACAACTTTCTAATTCACAGTCATCAGCTACGATCAACAGGAAGTCGGCTATTTTGATTTGAATGTGGATTGTTTTTTACATTTAGCTGTGAATTAATGCATACTGCTCAGAGGAGAGTAACACTATACACACCAAACTTTGTCTACATGTTGAAAAAACATTGAGGAACTTAAATTGTGAATGGGTTTTGGATAGCTTGGATGGTTTTGTCGTGGTGATTTTTTTAAATGACAGTAAAGATGGAATTATTAATTTTCCTGCATTTTTAAATTCCAAACACTTCAAAACCTTTTTTCATACAGAAAAAAAAGTTATTCTGAATAAATATGCATAGTTTCATGACTTTACAACACTGTATGGATAACAGAAAATTAAAAAACTGTCAGACATCTCATCTCACTCTGTCCCTCTGTTTGAGTGTGTGTGCTTAGACTTCCATTGTCTGAGAGAAAATGCGCCCCTACAGGTTCAATTCCCGGACTAAAAAAGGGAGGAGACTCTCTTTTGGTTTCACTTTTAAATCGGTTAAAATACAAATAAATACTTGAATTTAATTCACACTGACAAGCTAAACCAACATATATGATTATTATCAGGTCAGGGCTCATTAATAATTGATGTGTGGTCAGTGATACGTGAGAAACACCAGAGATGAATCACTGCTCTGAGCAGGAGCGTGTGGAATGATGAGCTCAGAAAAAACGAGTTTATTCTTGTTTTATAGCTATTAAAAATAAAGTATTGCAGCGATATCACACAATTCACCAATTAGAACACACCAAGAGCTAAATTAAGATGTTTTTTGAACTGTTTGTGTGAAAATTAAATATTCGCTGCTGCCTATCTGAAATCACTGCCTCCGATCAGCGCGCACAGTGTCACAAGTTCAAAACAACAGGGGCGGAGCGGGGGGGTGGCTAATGGGGCTTAAGCCCCGAATGTTTTGTCAAAAGCCCCGAATCTTTTAGCTTTTTTAAAATAACTTCAACTTTGTTTCATTTCCTCTCAGTCTCTCAGACTGGAGCGGCAAAAAAAAAAAGAAACAAAAGCTCTATTAATGTGCGTTGTGGCCAGTGTTGGGCAAGTTACTTTTAAAAAGTAATTAGTTACAGTTACTAGTTACTTCTTCCAAAAAGTAACTAAATTAGTAACTCAGTTACAAATTTTTAAAGTAACTAGTTACTTAAGAAAGTAACTATTGGGTTACTTTCAAGTAAAATTCAATTTTAAATGCTCAAACGTGACCCCACCTCTACTCCTCTTTAAAGGAACTTAAAATACATGTGCATGTTCAATTATTTATGATAAATCTGAATATTATAATGAAATGGACACTTAATACAATACATTATTAACAGAAACATGAAACATTGTACACACATCTAAAAAAAAAAGTTGCTGTGGGACAAAGTGAGACTAGCCTCCAATCAAATGGCATGTATGTAGATATTATGTTTATATAGTGGATCAATGCAAATAACACGATAGATTTTTGGGAACTTTTGATATTTCCTTTTATTGTTTCTTTAATTTCTTGAAGGAAAAAGTAATGTATATACTTCTATTTAGAGAAGGCTACTTTTGGATTATTTGGGCTCGTCGCCATACCTGTCTCTGGTTGACTGACTGGCTTGTGTTGTTCGTTGTGTGTCCTGTCCTGTCCGATGATGGGTCGTTCGCGAATGAGCGTTAGTGATGATGGATCGACTCGTTCGCGAATGAGCTTTTGATGAGTCGTTCGCGATTCGCGAATGAGCCGACTCTAAGAGCCGGCTTTTTTAGTTGAACTTCGGGAGCTGGCTCGCATATCTGAAGAGCCAACTCTATTTTTTCAAATTTAGCCTATAGAAATTAAATAATTATGTAATAAAAATTTAAATATTATAGTCAAAGTCATTTAAAGAGCCATTTGTGAGCCAAAGAGCCGGCTCTTTTCAGTGAGCTGAGTCAAAAGAGCCGAATTCCCATCACTACTATGCGTGCTTTCGAAAACCCGCCCAACTCTACCTCTGATTGGCTTACAATGAAATTTTACTCTACCTCAGCCAATCGTCAGCATTTATGCGCTTGTCTCGTGCTCTGCCCACTAACCAAGGAATAACAGTAAAAAAAAGTATTTGCCTCTCGCTCAGAGATCTAGTTGGTCTGATGAAAAAAAAAAAAAAAACAGCTTCATCATCAGTTATAGTAACGCGCCGCATTTTTTGGCAGTGACGGTAACGGCGTTATTAAGATGAGAAGAGTAATCAATTAGATTACTCGTTACTGGAAAAAGTAATGCCGTTAGTAACGCCGTTATTTATAACGCCGTTATTCCCATCACTGGTTGTGGCGGACGGTAAAGCATCACGCATCACTTCGCTTGTTTGCCAACTGCTGATAAAAACTAACGAAGAAGAATATAAATCATCTTCTTCGTCGTTGTCATTAGGGGCTGGTGGGCTTTTTATTTCACCGCCGTCGCAGCCGGCTCACTGACTAACCGCCTGAAATTAACATTATGGACATAACAATTTTTTTTAAAAGGAACTCGTAACAGCAAACCTCACCGGCCAGAGAGAGATTCAAAAGCAATATATCCCAATGTATCAAATGCTAAGTTATTTCAGGGCATGTTTTACAACTGTTCTCGGCACATTAGTGGGATAAGAAGATAGATTAATTGAGAAATATAGCTGGAGAACAATTAAATACAAAATAGTTTGTAGGCTCTACTGGGTGAATATTTTTTTTTTTCTGAGTAACCATCATTTTCCCAGATAGTGTATAGATTTTTAGGCATTCTGTTATCTCAAACAGCCTGAAAAATAGTGCATTTAGCTGACATAAATGGGGGGAAAAAATCTCCCCTGTGGAGTACACCCCTGCAGCCCCCTAGGTTTGGGCTAAGCCCCGAATGTTTACATCTTCTGGCTCCGCCCCTGCAAAACAAACGAATTTATTCTTGTTTAAGAGCTTTTTAAAATAAATTATTGCCATAAATGCTCACAATACACCCATTATAACACAACACGAGCTAAATGCAGGTGTTTGTGACCCGTTTATGTGCGCAAGGCTATTTGAAAGCGCGACTGGCAGAATAACATGTATCTCTCGAGCTGCAGGATTCTGCCTTTCGTCGTAAGAACGAACACATCACGGACAAGATTATTTCAAAATACATAATAGCTTGGCTAATATAAACGAAAACAGCCACGTGAACATAAACTGTTGAGAAATAAATCTGAAGTGGATATACTGGATTTTAATATTAAGTAACCGCATATATCAGCTGCTTCGGTCTTCAATTTTAATCTATATAAAAAATTAAACTCATTCATCTTGGCTGCTTTTTTAATGTGTGTACGTATTTATTTATTATTTTGCTCTAACAAGACTTAATCTATATTTAATTAAATCAATTACATTTTATTTTACATTTGATTTGTCCATTTCTGCATCTAAACGCCTAAAAACCTAAAACATGCTCTATTGTTAGCAATTTCTTTATCGTCCTATTTATCTGGTGTACACACTTTTATTTTCATAATAAACTTGTTTGTTAGATTATACACAGTTACAGTGGTCTATAATAAATATTGACAGGTTTTATTCAAGCTGTTTAGAATGATTGCCGTAGGCTAATTTTTAAAAATGTAAATCCAAAAAAAAAAAAATTAAATAAATAAAAAACATTGGAAAAGAATAACTGTTGTACTTTTTTATACATTTTGTATAATTTCATAGTTTATGCATTATAGTTATAAAAACAAATAAATTTAGAAATCTTAGGCCTTATCCTTTTCTGACAGTTTTAGGGATTTTTAAAAATCCTAAAAAACCTTATTTGTGCTGCAAATAATAATTTCAAACTAATTTGATACTGACCTCTGACATCCTGTGACATGATATTTATTTGAATTTACATAATCTCATGGATGTAACAGTAAATCTGTTCAGCTCACAGATCAAGACTAAGCTCTAATGCAAGCAGAACTTTCACAAATGCTTGTAGGTCAATAAAATCATTACAAAACACTTACAAATCATTTAAGGGATTTGATAACACTGTAAAATAATATCTAATTTGTTAACATTAGCAAATGCATTGATAACACTTTATAATAACTGCACTCATTAGTAAATAGTCAGTTCATGCTTCATAAAGCCTTTGTCCCAATATTAATAGTCAGTAGTAAGCAGTTTATAAATACAGCTATAAATAGCTTGTTCTTGGTTTATAAGCACATTTATTAAAAAGGAGAGTAAAGGGTCAGTTATCTTCCTATGAAAAATAAAAAAATAAAAATAAACAAACAACAACACAGATTGATACAGAACTCAGAAATTTTATTTTGGATTTATGATAAACTCAGCCTGTAAATGAATTCATTCTCCTCCAAGAAAACACAAGTAGTTCACACCAAACTTTTTTTAACATGAAGCCAATATACTGAAGATGTTAAATTTCGAATGGGTTTAGGATACCTTAAATGGTGTGGCCATAGCAATTTATTAAAGTAACATAAAAAAAATACAATAGTTATTTTACTATATCTTTAAAATTTTTAATTCCAACTCTTCATAATTTTTTATATATGTAGAAGTCATCATTTGAAGGAAGTACACTAAGTTTCATAGCTTTATCATTTTCAAGAGTCAGCATAAAATTAAAACTATCATAACATATAAATCAAGCTTGCAATTCTTAGTACCAATAATGGCCACCAGATGGAGCTATAGGATTACTTTTAAATAATGATTGTAGAAACAAGTATGATTTAAATCATTTATAGAAATCTTTCAAAGAAAAATAATATGAATTTTATGTATTTTACTGATAAAATGACCCTCACTTAATTAGAATAACAAGCTGAAGTATTGTGAACCGTATATTAAGAATAATTCTTTATAGGCTTTATGGACAGATACGTTTTGAGTGACTTGAAGGATCAGCACCACATCCTCTTTTACCACTGTTTAAAGAATGTATCTTACAGTACAGGTACGGATGAATTTTGAATAGCTTGAATGGTTTTGTCGTGGTGATTTTTTTAAATAACAGTAAAAAAGTAACCAGTAAATGTCTTTTATTTTTTTAAGTGCAGCTTCTAAACACTTCAAAAAAATGTACACATAGAAGACAAGTCATTCTGAGGAAATATGCATAGTTTCATGACTATACAACACTATATGGATGATAGAAAATTAAAAAAACTATCATACATCTGATGTCACTCTGTCCCTCTGTCACTGTGGGTAATGTGTCTGTGTGTGTGTGTGTGTTAAGTGAATTAGGTGTGAAACTATCAGGGAGCATTTAGTCTCCAGTGCCAACATTTTACAGAACTGCCACTTTCCTGGAGTCTCCAGAATTACTCTGTGTCAGGTTCTGAGAGATCTAAGATTCCAAAAAAATGATTTAATTAGAATACCATGAAGTATTGTGAAATACTATATATTAAGACTTTATATATAGGCTTTATGAACAGATTAGAGTGACTTGTGAAGGACCAGCACCACCTCCTCTTGTCCGATGGTTTGAGGAATATATTTTCCTGAATCCGGGATTAAGATTTAGGAGCTCATTTTTATTCCACCTCCTTTCCTGAAAGTCTGTCTTGCAGAATTGACAAAAAATTAATCTTCAAATTAATTCCTAATTATTTTGCAATTATTTTTGTCAGTTCTTCTTGACCTGTTTTTTTTTTTTTTTCTTCTTTTCGGACCTCATGACCCAGTCAGCATTTTTGTACAATGGTCAAGTCTTAACTTATCCATTTCTGTATTGCATTTGTGTTTGATATTTCTCATGGGTATTTCATAATTTTCGACTTTGAGTTAAAACAGTTTGAGTTAAAACTCTTTTTTAGTGCATTTCATCTGTAAAAGAAAACATGCCTAATAATTCTGCACACATGAATATAAGGAGTTTTTCCTCTTCCAGCTTTCCTGGACTATTGTATAGCACTCATAAATGATTAAATAAAAAATAATGGTAGTTATAAAGATTGATATGGTTTGGAATTGGTAAAATGTGCTTGGAAAAAAATCACAATAAAACAATGTTTTAATGTTTAACTTTGGAATATTAACTGACATGAATGAATGCTATATAAATATTGTTCATGTTAACATAATGTTTATAAATGAAATCTTATTGTAAAGTGTTACTAAATATATATATATATATATATATATATATATATATATATATATATATATATATATATATATATATATATATATGTATATATCATACATACATATATATATATATATATATATATATATATATATATATATATATATATATATATATATATATATATACAATGTTCTGTGAATGTGATTTTAAAGTCTAGATGATTCGGATTAACCCTTTAACCGCCATATCCTTTAAAACCTCACTGCCAGAGGGATATTGTGGATGCATGTGCCCGCTGGGCACAGTTTACCTGATGCCACCGGGGTGGCGATGGCATTGGTGGCTTGAGCCCGCTATCGCTGCTTGCAGCTATATTTAGGGCCCGAGCCAATGGGCGCAGGGCCCTCTTGTTCCCCTAAGGATTATTCTTCTTATTATTTTTATTTTTTATGAACCTTCCGGGGGTTTTTGGGGGCCTTAACATAGTCAAAAACTCTTGAAAATTGGCACACACATTGGAACCTGCGGCCATCAGGACACCGCAGAGGCTGGGACCCGGGCGTGGCACAGGGGCTCTACAGCGCCCCCTGGAACACAGTCAGAAATCTTGAACCATAGCTCACAAATGCTTGCATGGATTTAAATGAAACTCAGTACACTTATAGATCTCATTAAGCCGAACAACTTTTGCGCTCTATGTCATAGGCTCCGCCGAACAGGAAGTCAGCTATTCAGGGCTGTTTAAAAAAAGTATGCTCTGGAATTTGAAATACTCCTCTGAGGTTTTCCATCCGTTCGTCACAAAACTTGGTGAACATGATCTCAAGACATTGAGGATGAAAAATTGCTAGGGGATTTTTGATATCTCGAACGGTTCGTCTTTGGTGAGGCGTTGAAATTAGGGCAAAAAATTAGAAACAGGAAGTGCCTAAAAACATCCACATACATTTCCTGAGATTCATCAAACTTCATTGGTTTGTTCATTGTAATATGTTACTTGCATATATGTAACTATAAGGTGTCAAAGTTACAGCGCCACCAACTGGCAGCAGGAAGTGTGTCATTTTCAAAATGCTTTGAATTCAGCGTCTTATTTTTACTCGATTTGCTTCAAACTTCAGCAGAATAATGACAAAACATAGCCGATGCAAATCTGTTGTGGGTATACTGATATCTAATATAGTGTTGCCATGGCAACGTGTCAAACTTGAATATTCTGTTATGGTGATTTTGAGGCAGACAACAAGCTAAGATTTACATTAAACTCAGAACACATATCAGTATTAATGATATCTAGACAATGGCAAAAGCTTTTAAAAGGACGTGAAGGAGGCACTCTATAGCGCCACCTTTTGTCAAAAGTGGGGGGGTTAGTTTTAGCTAAAGACACCAAACTTGGTACATAAATTGTTCTTATCAAGACAGACAATTTTCCAATTCACAGTCATAAGCTATGACCAACAGGAAGTCAGCTATTTTGATTTGAATATGTATTTTTGGGCAAATTCCGATGTGAATTAATGCATACTCTTCACAGGGGAAATGTACTATACACACCAAACTTTGTCTACATGTTGAAAAAACATTGTGGAACTTAAATTGCGAATGGATTTTGGATAGCTTGAACGGTTTTGCCGTGGTGATTTTTTGAAATAACATTAAAAAGGGAAACATTAATTGTCTTGTATTTTTAAATTGCAGCTTCCAAACATTTCAAAACCATTTTTTCATTTAGAGAACATGTGATTCTGAGGAAATATGCATAGTTTCACGACTTTACAACACTGTATGATTAAAAGAAAATTATAAAACTGTCAGACATCCGATCTCACTCTCTGGCATTCTCTCTGTGTGAGGGAAAGGAGGGGGAGGGGGAGGGGTAGGGGTGCTTGAGGGCCTGCCTGACAGAGAGAGAGAGAGAGAGAGAGAGAGAGTTAACATCTCTTTAATCGCCAGAAAAAAAACTGTAATTGTGTATTGTTGATTTTTTTTCATCATTACAGCTTAAGAAATCTCTCTATCATTTTCTGTCAGTTTTAGGGACGAAAAAAACCTAATACAATTTGTAGGGCTCAGACAAAATGATTTTATATAATTAGGTTAAGAATTATGTTAATTGCAAAATAAAAACATATTTTAAAAATACATACACGGTGACTTGTATATATTTTTTTATTCTGATAATAATTTTAAACTTATTTGATAATGACCTATGACAGACATTCTGTGACGTGACATGACATGACATGACCTGAATTTACACAATCTTGCTGATTTAACAGTAAAACAGTTCAGCTCACAGATAAAGACTAAGCTGTAATGTAGGCAAACATATTTTACAAATGCTTATAGATCAATAAATTCGTTAAAAATGCTTTTTCACAAAGTGCATAATAATAATAGTTGATATTCTGATGACATTTTTTTCCAAGCACATTTTACCAAATTCAAATCACATGACTAATACACAATAATCACAATACTATAGATTTGGTATTTCATGATTTATGAGTGATATATATATAATTGTCCTCGAAGGCTGGAAGTGAAAAGCTCATATTCAGGAGTGCTGAATTTTTAGGCATGTCTTCTTGTCATGCATTGGTCATTGAGCTCATTGTAGCGATGCTTCAGGTGTTGAAATAGATTTGTTATACATTATACAGGTTCACTGTTTGCAGAGTGTATACAGTATGTGTATGTGGTGCAGACGCAGAAGCGAGAGCATGTTATTGTAACGCAAAAACGCATTAAAATAATGCGCGAGCATGATTCTCTCCGCTTGCATGCACATTTCCCTTACCTTGTCACAAAACGCGTCCTCTGATACATGCTACTTTTGCTCGGAGAATGTGCGCACACTTAAAACCTGTTTCCTCTGCTCAAACTGTGTCATGTGCACTCACAACTCTCTCTATGCTCATGCACTATATTCATTCTTTTCACACCTTTCTACTTCTAACCTTTTCTGTTCACATCTTTTACCATGTGCAGTGTGAATGCTCTGATCCATTAACATGGGCTCTGAAAAAAATATGCA
Organism: Carassius auratus; assembly: GCF_003368295.1. Taxonomy (NCBI): domain Eukaryota; kingdom Metazoa; phylum Chordata; class Actinopteri; order Cypriniformes; family Cyprinidae; genus Carassius; species Carassius auratus. The sequence goes on along the minus strand of NW_020523300.1, from coordinate 370,904 downwards.
TTACAGATAGAGCTTGTGAACCTGGCCTTGCATACTCATATGAACAGTCTGTCCTGTTCTCGCGCTCCATTTAGGAACGCTTCATTCGGACTGGTTCAGATAGCAACACCAAACGTGCAGTGTGTAATACCTATGATGGCCACCACCAGATGGAGCTATAGGATTACTTTTAAATAATTGTTTTAGAAACTGTATACTGCATTTAAATCATTTATACAAATCTTTCAAAGTAAAATAATATGTATTTTAAAAAGCTAATGAATTTTACTGGTAATATAGTTTTATATAATAATTTCAGAAATGTTTATAGATCAATAAAAGTATTTTTAAAAATGGTTATAGATCATGAAAAGTGTTTTGCAACAATTTATAATAAGCTCTCTTTGGTTTACATTAGTTAATGCATTAACTAACATGAACTAACAATTAACAATCTATTTTTCAGATCATTTATTAATCTTTTTTTTATGTTAGTTATTCCTATAATTAAAAATATTATTGTTTATGTTATTTCACAGTACATAAACTAATCTTAAAATAAAAATGTAATAAAAAAAAAATATTATTAATAATGTATTAAAATATTTTAACTAAGCTTTAATTAACATTTATATAAACACTTATATTGAAAGAGACTGATATGGAAGTAATTTTTACTTTTAAAAACGGCATGTAAGACACAGTTAACAAATGCAGTGAACAGATGAAAGGACAGAACAACAAAGATATATAGTGCCCCCTTTTGGCAACACAAAGTGTCATATTTTATGCTGCGACAAACTACTCCTAGAATTTTTTGTACTTTTTTTGTGGTAAGTCTATCTTGAGTTTTTGTTAAAAGTGGTTTCCATTCCGCCATGACAAAACTGATGTCTCGCCATAGAAAGAGAAGTTGTTGTAACTCAGGCATAAAATATTCGATCTTCCCCAAACATCAAATGTTCGATAAGAGTCTTGGCCTGAACACATCTGAAGGAAAATTTTCCATTATAATGATAGCGCCACCTGCTGGCAAAAGGAAGATTGGCACATATAAATGACCATAAATGGCATATTCCGCTTATATTTACGACTTTAAATGCATATTTCTCGCCGTTCACCTTTTTTACTAAAGCCGCTTGCTGGCGGTGAGCCCGGGGGCGAGGGCCCGATCATCGCTGCTTGCAGCTTTAATTAGGGCTCAAGCCTGGAGGGCGAGAGCCCTATTGTTTTCCTTAGGATTATTTGTTATTATTATTATTTTTCTTCAAGGTTTCGGGGGCTTTTGGGGCCCTTAACATGCTTAAAAAGTCTTGAAAATTGGCACACACATTGGAACCTGCGGCCATTAGGGCCGGGCAGAGACTGATACACGGGCGTGGCACAGGGGCTCTACAGCGCCCCCTGGAATACTGAGGGCCATATATCATACATACTTGCACGTAGACACACGAAATTCGGTACACATGTAGATCTCATCAAACCAAACAACTTTTGTACTGCATGTCATAGGCTCCGCCCAACAGGAAGTTGGATATTTAGGGTTTAGTATTCATATTTTTCGTCAAAGTTGTGGGGGCTTTTGGGGTCCTTAACATACTCAAAAACTCTTGAAAATTTGCGCACAATTTGGAATCTGTGGCCTTTAGGAGCCTGCAGAGGCTGGGACCCGGGCGTGGCACAGGGGCTCTATGGCGCCCCCTGGAACACAGTCATAAATGTTGATGTATAGCTCACACATACTTGCTCGTATTAATATGAAACTCAGTACACATATAGATCTCATCGTGCTGAACAACTTTCGTACTGCATGTCATTCGGCTCCGCCCAACAGGAAGTCAGCTATTTAGAGTTATGTAAAAAGCGCATGCTCTGGAATTTGAAATACTTGTCATAGGTTTTTTTGCCGATTGCCACCAAATTCGGTCAACATGATCTCAAGACATTGGGGATGAAAAATTGCCAGGGGATTTTTGATATCTCGAACGGTTTGCTCGTGGCGAGGTGTTGAAATTATGGCGAGACGAGAAATGAGAAACAGGAAGTGTCTAATACCATCCACATACATTTCCTGATTTTAATCAAACTGCATCAGATTATTCGTTGTATGATGTCGATCGCATATATGTGACTATTAGGAGTCAAAGTTATAGTGCCACCAACTGGCAGCAGGAAGTGTGTCATTTTCAAAATGATTTGAATTCAGCATCTTATTTTTACTCGATTTGCTTCAAACTTCATCAGAATAATGTTAAAACACAGCCGATATAAATCTGCTGGGGGGATATTGATATCTAAAAATATTGTTGCCGTGGTAACATGTTAAACTGGAATACTTCTCAGGTGATTTTGAGGCATATAACATGCTTAGAATTTCATCAAACTCAGAACACATATCAGTATTTATGATAACTAGACACTGGCAAAAGTTCATAAGAGGGCGTGGAAGAGGCACTCTATAGCGCCACCTTTTGTCAAAAGTGGCGGGGTTAGTTTTAGCTACAGACACCAAACTCGGTACAAAAAGTTTTCTTATCAAGACGGACAACTTTCTAATTCACAGTCATCAGCTACGATCAACAGGAAGTCAGCTATTTTGATTTGAATGTGGATTTTTTTTTACATTTAGCTGTGAATTAATGCATACTGCTCAGAGGAGAGTAACACTATACACACCAAACTTTGTCTACATGATGCCAAAACATTTTAAACAACTTAAATTGCCAATGGATTTTGGATAGCTTAAACGGTTTTGTTGTGGTGATTTTTTTAAATGACAGTAAAAATGGAATTATTAATTTTCCTGCATTTTTAAATTCCAAACACTTCAAAACCTTTTTTCGTACAGAAAAAAAGTCATTCTGAGTAAATATGGATAGTTTCACGACTTTACAACACTGTATGGATTACAGAAAATTAAAAAAACTGTCAGACATCTCATCTCACTCTGTCCCTCTGTTTGAGTATGTGTGCTTCAGACTTCCATTGTCTGAGAGAAATAGCGCCCCTACAGGTTCAATTCCCGGACTTTTACTTTCACTTTTAAATTGGTAATTAAACCAACATATCTGATTATTACCGTTCAGGGCTCATGGATAAATTATTTCTGGCCAGAGATACGTGAGAAATAGGAGAGATGAATCACCGCTGTGATCACGAGCGTCTGGAGTAAAGAGCTCAGAAAAAACGAATTTATTCCTGTTTTAAAGCTTTTAAAAATAAATTATTACAGCGATATCACACAATCAACCAATTAGAACACACCAAGAGCTAAATTCAGATGTTTTTGAACTGTTTGTGTGAAAATGAATTATTTGCGGCTGCCTATCTGAAATCACCGCCTCCGATCAGCGCGTACAGTGTCGAGCTCAAAACACACGAATGTATTCTTGTTTAAGAGCTTTTTTAAATAAAATATTACCACAAATGCACACAATAAACCCATTGTAACACTACAAGAGCTAAATGCAGGTGTTTGTGACCCGTTTAAGTGTGCAAGACTATTTGAAAGCGCAACTGGCAGAATAACATATATCTCTCGAGCTGCAGGATTCTGCCTTTCGTCGTACGAACGAACACATCACGGACAAGATTATTTCAAAATACATAATAGCTTGGCGACCATAAACGACAACAGCCACGTGAACATTAACTGTTGAGAAATATATCTGAAATGGATCTACTGGATTTTAATATTAAGTGACCGCATATACCAGCTGCTTCTGTCTTCAATTTTGATCTATATAAAAAATGAAACTCATTCATCTTGGCTGCTTTTTTTAATGTGTGTACGTATTTATTTATTTATTTATTTATTTATTTATTTATTTATTTATTTATTTATTTATTTATTATTTTGCTCTAACAAGAATTAATCTATATTTAATTAAATCAATTACATTTTATTTTACATTTGATTTGTCCATTTCTGCATCTAAACGCCTAAAAACCTAAAACATGCTCTATTATACTATTGTTAGCAATTTCTTTATCGTCCAATTTATCTGGTGTACACTTTTATTTTCATAATAAACTTGTTTGTTAGATTATACACAGTTACAGTGGTCTATAATAAATATTGACAGATTTTATTCAAGCTGTTTAGAATGATTGCAGTAGGCAAATTTTTTGAAATGTAAATAAAATAAAAAAAATTTAAATAAATAAATAAATAAAAAACATTGGAAAAGAATAACTGTTGTACATTTTTATACATTTTGTATAATTTCATAGTTTATGCATTATAGTTATAAAAACAAATAAATTTAGCCACTCACATAAAATCTTATAGGCCTTATCCTTTTCTGACAGTTTTAGGGATTTTTAAAAATCCTAAAAAACCTTATTTGTGCTGCAAATAATAATTTCAAACTCAAACAGTAAATATTCAGTTCATGCTTTATAAAGCCTTGTCCCAATATTAATAGTCAGTAGTAAGCAGTTTATAAATACAGCTATAAAAAGCTTGTTCTTGGTTTATAAGCACATTTATTAAAAAGGAGAGTAAACGGTCAGTTATCTTACTATGAAAAATAAAAAAAACAAAAAAAAACAAACAACAACACAGATTGATACAGAACTCAGAAATTTTATTGTGGATTTATGATAAAACAGCCTGTAAATGAATTCATACTCCTCCAAGAAGACACAAGTTCACAGCAAACTTTTTTAACATGAAGCTAATATACTGAAGATGTTAAATTGCGAATGGGTTTAGGATAGCTTAAATGGTGTGGCCATAGCGATTTATTAAAGTAACATAAAAAAATACAATCGTTATTTTACTATATCTTTAAAAATTTTCATTCCAACTCTTCATAATTTTTTATATACGTAGAAGTCATCATTTGAAGGAAGCACAGTAAGTTTCATAGCTTTATCATTTTCAAGAGCCAGCATAAAATTAAAACTATCATAACTTATAAATCAAGCTTGCAATTCTTAGTTCCAATAATGACCACCAGATGGAGCTATAGGATTACTTTTAAATAATTATTGTAAAACAAGTATGATTTAAATCATTTATAGAAATCTTTCAAAGAAAAATAATATGTATTTTATGTATTTTACTGATAAAATGACCCTCACTTAATTAGAATAACAAGCTGAAGTATTGTGAACTGTATATTAAGAATAATTCTTTATAAGCTTTATGGACAGATACGTTTTGAGTGACTCTTGAAGGTTCAGCACCACATCCTCTTTTACCACTGTTTAAAGAATTTATCTTACAGAACAGGTGTGAATGAATTTTGGATAGCTTGAATGATTTTGCGTGGTGATTTTTTGAAATAACAGTAAAAAAGTAACCAGTAAATGTCTTTTATTTTTTTAAAGTGCAGCTTCTAAACACTTCAAAAAAATGTACACATAGCAGACAAGTCATTCTGAGGAAATATGCATAGTTTCATGACTATACAACATTATATGGATGATAGAAAATTAAAAAACTATCATACATCTGATGTCACTGTGGTTAATGTGTGTGTGTGTGTGTGTGTGTGTGTTTGTGTGTGTGTTAAGTGAATTAGGTGTGAAACTATCAGGGAGCATTTAGTCTCCAGCGCCAACATTTTACAGAACTGCCACTTTCCTGGAGTCTCAGAATTACAATGTGCCAGGTTCTGAGAGATCTAAGATTCCAAAAAATTATTTAATTAGAATACTATGAAGTATTGTGAAATACTATATATTAAGACTTTATATATAGGCTTAATTAACAGATTAGAGTGACTCGTGAAGGACCAGCACCACCTCCTCTTGTCCGATGGTTTGAGGAATATATTTTCCAGAATCCAGGATTAAGATTTAGGAGCTCATTTTTATTCCACCTCCTTTCCTGAAAGTCTGTCTTGCAGAATTGACTAAAAATTAATCTTCACCTTAATTCCTAATTATTTTGCAATTCTTTTTGTCAGTTCTTCTTGACCTGTTTTTCTCTTCCAGCTTTCCTGGACTATTGTATAGCACTCATAAATGATTAAATAAAAAATAATGGTAGTTATTAAGATTGATATGGTTTGGAATTGGTAAAATGTGCTTGGAAAAAAATCACAATAAAACAATGTTTTAATGTTTAATTTGGAATATTAACTGACATGAATGAATGCTATATAAATATTGTTCATGTTAACATAATGTTTATAAATGAAATCTTATTGTAAAGTGTTACTAAAGTTATATATATATATATATATATATATTGTTCTGTGAATGTGATTTTAAAGTCTAGATGATTCGGATTAACCCTTTAACTGCCATATCATTTAAAACCTCACTGCCAGAGGGATATTGTGAATGCATGTGCCCGCTGGGCACAGTTTACCTGATGCCACCGGGGTGGCGATGGCATTGGTGGCTTGAGCCCGCCATCGCTGCTTGCAGCTATATTTATTATTTATTCTTCTAATTTTTTTCCAAGGTTTCGGGGGCTTTTGGGGCCCTTAACATGCTTAAAAAGTCTTGAAAATTGGCACACACATTGGAACCTGCGGCCATTAGGGCCGGGCAGAGACTGATACACGGGCGTGGCACAGGGGCTCTACAGCGCCCCCTGGAATACTGAGGGCCATATATCATACATACTTGCACGTAGACACACGAAACTCGGTACACATGTAGATCTCATCAAACCAAACAACTTTCGTACTGCATGTCATAGGCTCCGCCCAACAAGAAGTTGGCTATTTACAGTTTAGTATTCATATTTTTCGTCAAAGTTGTGGGGGCTTTTGGGGTCCTTAACATACTCAAAAACTCTTGAAAATTTGCGCACACTTTGGAATCTGTGGCCTTTAGGAGCCTGCAAAAGCTGGGACCCGGGCGTGGCACAGGGGCTCTACGGCGCCCCCTGGATCACAGTCAGAAATGTTGATGTATAGCTCACACATACTTGCCAATATTCATATGAAACTCAGTACACATATAGATCTTATCGTGCCGAACAACTTTCGTATTGAATATCATAGGCTCCGCCCAACAGGAAGTCAGCTATTTAGAGTTATGTAAAAAGCGCATGCTCTGGAATTTGAAATACTTGTCATAGGTTTTTTACTCGATTGCCGCCAAACTCGCTCAACATGATCTCAAGACATTGGGGATGAAAAATTGCAAGGGGATTTTTGATATCTCGAACGGTTTGCTCGTGGCGAGGCTTTGAAATTATGGCGAGAAATGAGAAACAGGAAGTGTCTAATACTATCCACATACATTTCCTAATTTTAATCAAACTTCATCAGATTATTCATTGTATGATGTCGATCGCATATATGTGACTATTAGGAGTCAAAGTTATAGCGCCACCAACTGGCAGCAGGAAGTGTGTCATTTTCAAAATGCTTTGAATTCAGCATCTTATTTTTACTCGATTTGCTTCAAACTTCATCAGAATAATGTTAAAACACAGCCGATATAAATCTGCAAGGGGGATATTGATATCTAAAAATATTGTTGCCGTGGCAACATGTCAAACTGGAATAATTCTCAGGTGATTTTGAGGCATATAACATACTTAGAATTTCATCAAACTCAGAACACATATCAGTATTAGTGACAGCTAGACACTGGCACAATTTCATAAGAGGGCGTGGAAGAGGCACTCTATAGCGCCACCTTTTGTCAAAAGTGAGGGGGTTAGTTTTAGCTACAGACACTAAACTCAGTACAAAAATTGTTCTTATCAGGACGGACAACTTTCTAATTCACAGTCATCAGCTACGACCAACAGGAAGTCGGCTATTTTGATTTGAATGTGGATTGTTTTTTACATTTAGCTGTGAATTAATGCATACTGCTCAGAGGAGAGTAACACTATACACACCAAACTTGGTCTACATGTTGAAAAAACATTGAGGAACTTAAATTGTGAATGGGTTTTGGATAGCTTGGATGGTTTTGTCGTGGTGATTTTTTTAAATGACAGTAAAGATGGAATTATTAATTTTCCTGCATTTTTAAATTCCAAACACTTCAAAACCTTTTTTCATACAGAAAAAAAGTTATTCTGAGTAAATATGCATAGTTTCATGACTTTACAACACTGTTTGGATAACAGAAAATTAAAAAAACTGTCAGACATCTCATCTCACACTGTCCCTCTGTTTGAGTATATTTGCTTAGACTTCCATTGTCTGAGAGAAATTGCGCCCCTACAGGTGCAATTACCGGAGTTTTAGTTTCTCTTTTAAATCGGTTAAAATACAAATAAATACTTGGATTTAATTCACACTGACAAGCTAAACCAACATATATGATTATTATCAGGTCAGGGCTCATTAATAATTGATGTGTGGTCAGTGATATGTGAGAAACACGAGAGATGAATCACTGCTCTGAGCACCAGCGTGTGGAATGGCGAGCTCAGAAAAAACGAGTTTATTCTTGTTTTATAGCTATTAAAAATAAAGTATTGCAGCGATATCACACAATTCACCAATTAGAGCACACCAAGAGCTAAATTAAGATGTTTTTGAACTGTTTGTGTGAAAATGAAATATTTGCGGCTGCCTATATGAAATCACTGCCTCCGATCAGCGCGCACAGTGTCACAAGTTCAAAACTAACGAATTTATTCTTGTTTAAGAGCTTTTTAAAATAAATTGTTGCCATAAATGCACACAATACATCCATTATAACACAACACGAGCTAAATGCAGGTGGTTGTGACCCGTTTAAGTGTGCAAGACTATTTGAAAGCGCGACTGGCAGAATAACATATATCTCTCGAGCTGCAGGATTCTGCCTTTCGTCGTACGAACGAATACATCAAGGACAAGATTATTTCAAAATACATAATAGCTTGGCGAATATAAACGAAAACAGCCACGTGAACATAAACTGTTGAGAAATAAATCTGAAGTGGATCTACTGGATTTTAATATTAAGTGACCGCATATACCAGCTGCTTCTGTCTTCAATTTTAATCTATATAAAAAATTAAACTCATTCATCTTGGCTGCTTTTTTAATATGTGTACGTATTTATTTATTATTTTGCTCTAACAAGACTTAATCTATATTTAATTAAATCAATTACATTTTATTTTACATTTGATTTGTCCATTTCTGCATCTAAACGCCTAAAAACCTAAAACATATGCTCTATTATACTATTGTTAGCAATTTCTTTATCGTCCAATTTATCTGGTGTACACTTTTATTTTCATAATAAACTTGTTTGTTAGATTATACACAGTTACAGTGGTCTATAATAAATATTAACGGGTTTATTCAAGCTGTTTAGAATGAATGCAGTAGGCTAATTTTTTAAAATGTAAATCCAAAAAAAAAAAAAAAAAAAAAAACATTGGAAAAGAATAACTGTTGTACTTTTTAATAAATTTTGTATAATTTTATAGTTTATGCATTATAGTTATAAAAACAAATTAATGTAGCCACTCACATAGAAATCTTAGGCCTTATCCTTTTTTGACAGTTTTAGGGATTTTTAAAAATCCTAAAAAACCTTATTTGTGCTGCAAATAATAATTCCAAATTAATTTGATATTGACTTCTGACATCCTGTGACATGATATTTATTTGAATTTACTTAATCTCATGGATGTAACAGTAAATCTGTTCAGATCACAGATCAAGACTAAGCTGTAATGCAAGCAGAACTTTCACAAATGCTTGTAGGTCAATAAAATCATTACAAAACATTTACAAATCATTTAAGGGATTTGATAACACTGTAAAATAATGTCTAATTTGTTAACATTAGCAAATGCATTGATAACACTTTATAATAACTGCACTCATTAGTAAATAGTCAGTTCATGCTTTATAAAGCCTTGTCCCAATATTAATAGTCAGTAGTAAGCAGTTTATAAATACAGCTATAAATAGCTTGTTCTTGGTTTATAAGCACATTTATTAAAAAGGAGAGTAAAAGGTCAGTTATCTTCCTATGAAAAATAAATAAAATAAAAATAAACAAACAACAACACAGATTGATACAGAACTCAGAAATGTTATTGTGGATTTATGATAAACTCAGCCTGTAAATGAATTAATTCTCCTCCAAGAAGACACAAGTAGTTCACACCAAACTTTTTTAACATGAAGCCAATATACTGAAGATGTTAAATTTCGAATGGGTTTAGCTTTATCATTTTCAAGAGCCAGCATAAAATTAGAACTATCATAACTTATAAATCAAGCTGGCAATTCTTAGTACCAATAATGGCCACCAGATGGTGCTATAGGATTACTTTTAAATAATTATTGTAGAAACAAGTATGATTTAAATCATTTATAGAAATCTTTTTAAGAAAAATAATATGAATTTTATGTATTTTACTGATAAAATGACCCTCACTTAATAAGAAAAACAAGCTAAAGTATTGTGAACCGTATATTAAGAATAATTCTTTATAGGCTTTATGGACAGATACGTTTTCAGAGACTCTTGAAGGATCAGCACCACATCCTCTTTTACCACTGTTTAAAGAATGTATCTTACAGTACAGGTGCGGATGAATTTTGAATAGCTTGAATGGTTTTGTCGTGGTGATTTTTTGAAATAACAGTAAAAAAGTAACCAGTAAATGTCTTTTATTTTTTTTAAGTGCAGCTTCTAAACACTTCAAAAAAATGTACAAATAGAAGACAAGTCATTCTGAGGAAATATGCATAGTTTCATGACTATACAACACTATATGGATGATAGAAAATTAAAAAACTATCATACATCTGATGTCACTCTGTCCCTCTGTCACTGTGGGTAATGTGTGTGTGTGTGTGTGTGTTAAGTGAATTAGGTGTGAAACTATCAGGGAGCATTTAGTCTCCAGCGCCAACATTTTACAGAACTGCCACTTTCCTGGAGTCTCAGAATTACAATGTGCCAGGTTCTGAGAGATCTAAGATTCCAAAAAATGATTTAATTAGAATACCATGAAGTATTGTGAAATACTATATATAAAGACTTTATATATAGGCTTTATGAACAGATTAGAGTGACTCGTGAAGGACCAGCACCACCTCCTCTTGTCCGATGGTTTGAGGAATATATTTTCCTGAATCCGGGATTAAGATTTAGGAGCTCATTTTTATTCCACCTCCTTTCCTGAAAGTCTGTCTTGCAGAATTGACTAAAAATTAATCTTCACATTAATTCCTAATTATTTTGCAATTATTTTTGTCAGTTCTTCTTGACCTGTTTCTTTTTCTTCTTCTTTTCTGACCTCATGACCCAGTCAGCATTTTTTGTACAATGGTCAAGTCCTAACTTATTCATTTCTGTATTGCATTTGTGTTTGATATTTCTCATGGGTATTTCATAATTTTCTACTTTGAGTTAAAACAGTTTGAGTTAAAACTCTTTTTTAGCGCATTTCATCTGTAAAAGAAAACATGCCTAATAATTCTGCACACATGAATATAAGGAGTTTTTCTCTTCCAGCTTTCCTGGACTATTGTATAGCACTCATAAATGATTAAATACAAAATAATGGTAGTTATTAAGATTGATATGGTTTGGAATTGGTAAAATGTGCTTGGAAAAAAATCACAATAAAACAATCTTTTAATGTTTAAGTTTGGAATATTAACTGACATGAATGAATGCTATATAAATATTGTTCATGTTAACATAATGTTTATAAATGAAATCTTATTGTAAAGTGTTACTAAAGTTATATATATATATATATATATATTGTTCTGTGAATGTGATTTTAAAGTCTAGATGATTCGGAATAACCCTTTAACTGCCATATCCTTTAAAACCTCACTGCCAGAGGGATATTGTGAATGCATGTGCTCGCTGGGCACAGTTTACCTGATGCCACCGGGGTGGCGATGGCATTGGTGGCTTGAGCCCGCCATCGCTGCTTGCAGCTATATTTTTTTTTTATTTTTTATTAAACCTTCCGGGGGTTTTTGGAGGCCTTAACATGCTCAAAAACTCTTGAAAATTGGCACACACATTGGAATATGCGGCCATCAGGACGCCACAGAGAATAGGACCCGGACGTGGCACAGGGGCTCTACAGCGCCCCCTGGAACACAGTCAGAAATCTTGAACCATAGCTCACACACACTTTCATGTATTTATATGAAACTCAGTACACTTATAGATCTCATTGAGCCGAACAACTTTCGCACTCTATGTCATAGGCTCCGCCCAACAGGAAGTCAGCTATTCAGGGCTGTTTATAAAAAGCATGCTCTGGAATTTGATATACTTGTCATAGGTTTTTTACTTGATTGCCACCAAACTCGGTCAACATGATCTCAAGACATTGGGGATGGAAAATTGCGAGGGGATTTTTGATATCTCGAACGGTTTGCCCGTGGCGAGGCGTTGAAATTATGGCGAGAAATGAGAAACAGGAAATGTCTAATAACATCCACATACATTTCCTGAATTTGATCAAACTTCATTGGTTTGTTCGTTGTATGATACTGATCGTATATATGTGACTATTAAGAGTCAACATTATAGCGCCACCAACTGGCAGCAGGAAGTGTGTCATTTTCCAAATGCTTTGAATTCAGCATCTTATTTTTACTCTATTTACTTAAAACTTCATCAGAATAAGGACAAAACACGGCCGATGTAAATCTGTTGTGGGGATATTGATATCTGATATAGTGTTGCCATGGCAACATGTCAAACTTGAATGTTCTGTTATGGTGAGTTTGAGGCAGACAACAAGCTCAGATTTACATGAAACTCAAAACACATATCAGTATTAGTGATAGCTAGACAATGGCAAAAGCTTTTAAAAGGGCGTGAAGGAGGCACTCTATAGCGCCACCTTTTGTCAAAAGTGGGGGGGTTAGTTTTAGCTACAGACACCAAACTTGGTACATAAATTGTTCTTTTCAAGACGGACAACTTTCTAATTCACAGTCATCAGCTACGACCAACAGGAAGTCGGCTATTTTGATTTTAATATTTAAATTGAGCTCTGATTTAATGCATACTCCTCACAGGAAATGCTCACTATACTCACCAAACTTTGTCTACATGTTGATAAAACATTGAGGAACTTAAATTGCGAACGGATTTTGGTTAGCTTGAACGGTTTTGTCGTGGTGATTTTTTGAAATGACAGTAAAAAGGGAATCATTAATTGTCTTGTATTTTTAAATCGCAGCTTCCAAACACTTTAAAAAAAATTCATACAGAGAGATCAAATCATTCTGAGGACATATGCATAGTTTCATGACTTTACAACACTGTATGATTAAAAGAAAATTAAAAAACTGTCAGACATGTCAACTCACTCTGTCCCTCTGTTTGAGGAATGTATGTGTGCTGACTGAGTGTGTGTGTGTGTGTGTGTGTGTGTGTGAGTGGGGGATGGGCATGAGCTGAGTGGCAGACACAATGAGAGAGAGAAAGAGACTTAATCATCTCTTTAATCACCAGAAAAAAAAGTATTTTAAATTGTTATTTTTTGTTGCTGTTGCTAACATTGCTGTTTTCATTACAGCTTAAAAATCTCTTAGGCCTTATCCTTTTCTGACAGTTTCAGGAATTAAAAACAAAATTCTAATATTTGTGCTGCAAATAATAATTTCAAACTCATTTGATACTGACCTATTCCATCCTGTGACATGACATTTATCTTAATTTACATAATCTCATGGATGTAACAGTAAAACTGTTCAGCTCACAGATGAAGACTAAGCTGTAATTTATGTAATTTAATGATTTTATAACACTGTAAAATAATGTCTAATTTGTTAACATTAGTAAATGCATTGGTAACACTTTATAATAACTGCACTCATTATTAAATAGTCAGTTCATGCTTTATAAAGCCTTGTCCCAACTTAAATAGTAATTAATAAGCAGCTTATAAATACAGCTATAAATAGCTTGATCTTGGTTTATAAGCACATTTATTAAAAAGGAGAGTAAAGGGTCAGTTAACTTCCTATGAAAAATAAAAAAAATGAAAATAAACAAACAACAACACAGATTGATACAGAACTCAGAAATGTTATTGTGGATTTATGATCAAATCAGCCTGTAAAATGAATCATACTCCTCCAAGAAGACACAAGTAGTTCACACCAAACTTTTTCAACATGATGCTAATATAATGAAGATGTTAAATTGCGAATGTGTTTAGGATATCTTAAATGGTGTGGCCATACCGATTTATTAAAGTAACATTAAAAAATACAATAGTTATTTTACTATATCTTTAACATTCTTCATTCCAACTCTTCAAAAAATTTTATATACGTAGAAGTCATCATTTGAAAGAAGCACAGTAAGTTTCATAGCTTTATCATGTCCAGGAGCCACCATAAAATTAAAACTATCATAACATATAAATCAAGCTTGCAATTCTTAGTACCAATAATGGCCACCAGATGGAGCTATATGATTACTTTTAAATAATTATTGTAGAAACGAATATGATTTAAATCATTTATAGAAATCTTTCAAAGAAAATTAATATGAATTTTACTGATAAAATGACCCTCACTTAATTAGAATAATTAGGAATACTGTGTATTAAGAATAATTCTTTATAGGCTTTATGGACAGATAAGTTTGGAGTGACTCTTGAAGGTTCAGCACCACATCCTCTTTTACCACTGTTTAAAGAATTTATCTTACAGAACAGGTGCGAATGAATTTTGGATAGCTTGAATGGTTTTGTCATGGTGATTTTTTGAAATAACAGTAAAAAAGGAACCATTAAATGTCTTTTATTTTTTTAAGTGCAGCTTCTAAACTCTTCAACAAAATGTACACATAGAAGACAAGTCATTCTGAGGAAATATGCATAGTTTCATGACTATACAACACTATATGGATGATAGAAAATTAAAAAAAAAAACTATCATACATCTGATGTCACTCTGTCCCTCTGTCACTGTGGGTAATGTGTGTGTGTGTGTGTGTGTGTGTGTGTGTGTGTGTGTGTGTTTGTGTGTTAAGTGTGGGTGTGTTAAGTGTGTGTGCTGAGTTTGTGTGAATGTGTGGGAGAGGGGATGGGCTTGGTGTCAGAGAGAGAGAGAGAGAGAGAGGGAGGGAGACTTAATCATCTCTTTAATCACCAGCAGAAAAAAAATAAGCAATTTTGTGTTGTTGTTGTTGTTGTTGTTGTTTTTTCATCATTACAGCTTAAGAAATATCTTAGGCCTCAACATCAACTGTTGCTGCTTTATATAGCCTTCTCCCAAAATTAATAGTCATTAGTAAGCATTTTATAAATACAGCTATAATTAAATTGTTCATGGTTTATATGCACATTTATTTTGAGGAGATTAAAGGCTGTAATCTTCCTAAAAAAATAAAGAAATGAAAAAAATAAAAAAATAAACAAACACAGAACTCAGAAACATTTATTTCAAGATGCAATAAAAGAAAACTGTACACTATATATATATATATATATATATATATATATATATATATATATATATATATATATATATACAATTGCATAAGTTTATATTTATTTGTTTTATCAAGTGTACAGCTAATAATAATAATAATAATAATAATAATAATAATAATAATGCATTTTATTTAAGGAGCCTTTCAAACCACTAAAGGTCACCGTACAACAAGTAACAACAGTAACAATATTAAAACAAAAAATAACAGCAAATAACAATGTCAATAAAAAACTGCAATAATATTAGAATAGCACAACATATTGTGGAATACTATATTAAGACTTTATATATAGACTTTATGAACAGATATGTTTTGAGAGATTCTTGAAGTACTAGCATCACCTCCTCTTGTACAACGGTTTGAGTAATATATCTTCCAGATAGTACCGCCGCTCCCTATATGCAGAATACGCAGTCTTCGTAGGGCACCAACTCCCAGAGGGGGCACCATACCAGTAGCTCAAAAAAAATAAAACATGCGCCATTCTCCCATCCGCGCTCGCGACCGCTCGGACATTTGCGGATGAATGTTCGTAATTGATGGATAGACATCTATGCCCGGGTAAAAGACATCAGCAATCCGGCACAGAGAAAAGAAAAATAAAGTAAAAAACAAAACAAAAACAGGCATAAAGTTGGCTTGACATTGGAAATTCGAGAGTCTCAAATTTAGGGACCGTCTTTAAAGTTACATGTGACATTGTTATACACTTTTCTAATGTCAGTAGCATTTGAAGAGAATGACTTACAGTCATAAAAAACAACTGTAATTGTTCATCTAGGTGACAGCTATAATGCACAATTAAATTGAATGTTTTATGTTTATTAAAACAAACTGTAAGTCATATGTAAATTATGCTACTTTTTCACATGGGCTCAAACGCAAATTTGAAGCTCAATAGCATTTGAGGAAAAAGACTTGCAGTCATAAAACATTTGTAATGTGTTCATTTAGGTGTCAGCTACAATGCACACCTTATACATTTTTTATATATATTAAAATAAAGTGTTACTAAAGTTATATATATTGTTCTGTGTATGTGATTTCAAAGTCTAGATGGGTCGGATTAACCCTTTAAAACTGCCGTATCCCTTAAAATTTGATTGCCAGAGGGTTACTGGAAATGCTTATGTCCGCTGGGCACAGTTTTCCCGATCCCACCGGGGTGGCGTTGCACTGATGGCTTGAGCCCGACATCGCTGCTTGCAGCTATATTTATTTTTATTTTTTATGAACCTTCCGGGGGTTTTTGGGGGCCTTAACATACTCAAAAACTCTTGAAAATTGGCACACACATTGGAACCTGCAGCCATCAGGACGCCGCAGAGGCTGGGACCCGGGCGTGGCACAGGGGCTCTACAGCGCCCCCTGGAACACAGTCAGAAATCTTGAACCATAGCTCACACATACTTGCATGTATTTATATGAAACTCGGTACACTTATAGATCTCATTGAGCCGAACAACTTTCACACTTTATGTCATAGGCTCCGCCCAACAGGAAGTCAGCTATTCAGGGCTGTTTAAAAAAAGCATGCTCTGGAATTTGAAATACTCCTCTGAGGTTTTCAACCCGTTCGCCACGAAACTCTGTGAACATGATCTCAAGACATTGGGGATGAAAAATTGCGAGGGGATTTTTGATATCTTGAACGGTTTGCCCGTGGCGTGGCGTTGAAATTAGGGCAAAAAATTAGAAACAGGAAATGCCTAATAACATCCACATACAGTACCTGAGTTAGATCAAACTTCATCGGTTTGTTCGAAGTATGATACCGATCGTATATATGTGACTATTAAGAGTCAACGTTATAGCGCCACCAACTGGCAGCAGGAATTGAGTCATTTTCAAAATGCTTTGAATTCAGCATCTTATTTTTACTCAATTTGCTTCAAACTTCATCAGAATAATGACAAAACATGGCCGATGTAAACCTGTTGTGGGAATATTGATATCTTATATATTGTTGCCATGGCAACGTGTCAAACGTGAATATTCTGTTATGGTGATTTTGAGGCAGATAACAACCTCAGATTTACATGAAACTCAAAACACATATCAGTATTATTGATAGCTAGACAATAGAAAAAGCTTTTACAAGGGCGTGGAAGAGGCACTCTATAGCGCCACCTTTTGTCAAAAGTGGGGGGGTTAGTTTTAGCTACAGACACCAAACTCGATACGTATATTGTTCTTATCAAGACGGACAACTTTCTAATTCACAGTCATCAGCTACGACCAACAGGAAGTCGGCTATTTTTATTTGAATATGGATTTTTGAAAAAAAATTGAGCTGTGATTTAATCCATACTCCTCAGAGGAAAAGTTCACTATACTCACCAAACTTTATCTACATGTTGCAAAAACATTGAGGAACTTAAATTGCGAACGGATTTTGGTTAGCTTGAACGGTTTTGTCGTGGTGATTTTTTGAAATGACAGTCAAAAAAAGGAATCATTAATTGTCTTGTATTTTTTAATTGCAGCTTCCAAACACTTAAAAGCATTTTATCATACAGAGATCAAATCATTCTGAGGAAATATGCATAGTTTCATGACTTTACGACACTGTATGATTAAAAGAAAATTAACAAACTGTCAGACATCTCAACTCACTCTGTCCCTCTGTTTGAGGAATGTATGTGTGCTGACTGAGTGTGTGTGTGTGTGTGTGTGTGTGTGTGTGAGTGTGAGTGGGGGATGGGCATGAGCTGAGTGGCAGACAGACAGGGAGAGAGAGAGGGACTTAAACATCTCTTTAATCACCAGAAAAAAAGTATTATTTTAAATTGTTATTTTTTTTTTGTTGTTGTTGCTAATTGTGCTGTTTTCATTACAGCTTAAGAAATCTCTTAGGCCTTATCCTTTTCTGACAGTTTCAGTGATTAAAAAAAAATTATGCTGCAAATAATAATTTCCAACTCATTTGATACTGACCTCTGACACCCTGTGATTGACATTAATCTGAATTTATATAATCTCATGCATGTAACAGTAAAACTGTTCAGCTCACAGATGACGACCAAGCTGTGATGCAAGCAAACTATTTCACAAATGCTTATAGGCCAGTAAATTTATAACAAAACACTTGTAATTACTTAAGGATTTGGTAACAATATAAAATAATGCCTCATTTTTTAACATTAGTAAATGCATTGGTAGATACTAGAGGGCTGCATTGGGATTGAGTCCCGCCGGGTCCCGCGGGACCCAACGCAAATCTCGCGGGAGCGGGCGGTTTGAATTTTGCTGTGGGCGGGAATGGGCGGCTAAAAAAAACACCGCGGGATAGGGAGGTTGCCTAGCGACATGATTGAGAAGATCTCAATAGATGATGTAGAAAAGAACCTAATGTTATTTATTAGTGTTGTTTTTTGAGCACAGCCACTCGTTACCATTTGTTAATTAGGTCAAGAGGCGTGATGATGCCAGTGTTATTGAGCAGGCTGCCTAAGTTTGAATGTTTTTATTCTTATTTGTATTTTTCAAACAGAATACCTGTGACATTTGGCTAATAATTGTAAAACTGTTTTTCATGTAGCCTAGTTTATCATATTATTTATATTTTTTCTTTGCAAAGCAGTCTATTTTTATGTGCAAAGTTTTTGATAAAAGAAAAATTATATTTGAATGTATTGTGTTTTGTCTTTTTTTTTTTTTTTTTTCTTTTACATGCAGGCCAGGGAAACGAAACAAACAACCCCATGAATCTCTTTAATAATATCAATACAAATACCTGTTTGTTTGTTTTTTTTCCTGAGGGACCGGAGAAGACACAAAATCAATGCATCTCTATTATTGTGCAGGAATAAATTGTCAGAGTTTTGCGGGTGCGGACGGGCTGGCGAATTTCGATGATTCGCCATGAAAAATGAAGTTGACATCAGACATACAATGTCCAATCTGCCCCAAACTTCACATGGTTGATAAGACTCTGAAACTGAATAGATTGACATGCCCATATTCAGTTATATTCATAGCGCCACCTATTGGCAACAGGAAGTGTCATATTTTACGCTGCGAAGAACTACTCCTAGAAATTTTATGACATCAATGTCTTTTTTGTGGTCAGTCTAATCTAAAGGCCTGTACGATGTTAAATTGTGAAGATCTTGAGTTTTCGTTAAAGGGCATGTCCATGGCGCCATGTCAAAGTTTGATGTCTCGCCATGGGAGTAGAAGTTGTTGTAACTCAGGCATAAAATATCAGATCTTGCCCAAACTTCACATGTTTGATAAGAGTACTGACCTGCCCACATCTGGAGGCCAATATTCCATTGGGTGTGGCAAAATGGCTCGATAGCGCCACCTATACACTTTCAATGGAGTGCACCTCGAGCTACGTGTCATGTACATGTACGAAAATCGGTACACATATGTAACTCACCAATAGCTACAAAAAAGTCTCTTGGTATGAAATCCGAATCGCAATAGGAAGTCGGTTATTTTGAATTTTCCCTGCAAAATTGGTGTTGTTTTTGCCATTTTCAGGGGTTGTACTTTAACGAACTCCTCCTAGAGATTTATTCAGATCAACACCAAACTTGGTCAGTGTAATCTTAAGCCCTTTGCGATGTTAAATTGTGAAGATCTTGAGGTTTCGTTAAAGGGCGTGTCCATGGCGGCCTGACAAATTTCGATGTTTCGCCATGAAAAAGGAAGTTGCTGTAACTCAGACATACAATGTCCAATCTGCTTCAACTTCACATGTTTAATAAGACTCTTGGCCTGAACAGATCTACATGCCAATATTCAGTTATAGTCATAGCGCCACCTATTGGCAACAGGAAGTGACATATTTTACACTGTGACAAACTACTCCTAGAAATTTTATGACATCAATGTCTTTTTTGTGGTCAGTCTAATCTAAAGACCTGTGTGATGTTTAGTTGTGAAGATCTTGAGTTTTTGTTAAAAGGCGTGTCCATGGCGCCATGATGAAGTTCGATGTCTCGCCATGGGAATGAAAGATGTTATAACTCAGGCATAAAATGTCCGATCTTGCCCAAACTTCACATGTGTGATAAGGGTCCTGGCTTGAACACATCTGAAGGCCAATATTCCATTATAACGAATACGCCACCTGCTGGCAACAGGAAGATTAGCACACATATGGAATAAACTTTGATATATTGCACTTATATTTATGAGTTTAAATGCATATTTCTCAACGTTCACCTTTTTACTAAAGCCACACGATGGCGGTGAGCCCGGGTGCGAGGGCCCGTTCATCGCTGCTTGCAGCTTTAATTAGGGCCCGAGCCAATGGGCGCAGGGCCCTATTGTTCCCCTAAGGATTATTCTTCTTATTAGGGCTCAAGCCCAAAGGGCGAGAGGCCTATTGTTTTCCTTAGGATTATTTTTTATTATTATTATTATTTTTTTTTTATTTTTTTCCAACGTCTCGGGGGCTTTTGGGGCCCTTAACGTGCTTAAAAAGTCTTGAAAATTGGCACACAGATTGGAACCTGCGGCCATTAGGGCCGGGCAGAGACTGATACACGGGCGTGGCACAGGGGCTCTACAGCGCCCCCTGGAATATGGAGGGCCATATATCATACATTCTTGCTCGTAGACGTATGAAACTCACATATAAATCTCATCAATCCAAACAACTTTTGTATTGCATATCATAGGCTCCGCCCAACAGGAAGTTGGCTATTTAGGGTTTAGTATTCAAATTTTTCGTCAAAGTTGTGGGGGCTTTTGGGGTCCTTAACATACTCAAAAACTCTTGAACATTTGCGCACACTTTGGAATCTGTGGCCTTTAGGAGCCTGCAGAGGCTGGGACCCGGGCGTGGCACAGGGGCACTACGGCTCCCCCTGGAGCACAGTCAAAAATTTTGATGTATAGCTCACACATACTTGCACATATTCATATGAAACTCAGTACACATATAGATCTCATCGTGCCGAACAACTTTCGTATTGCATGTCATAGGCTCCACCCAACAGGAAGTCAGCTATTTAGAGTTATGTAAAAAGCGCATGCTCTGGAATTTGAAATACTTGTCATAGGATTTTTTCTCGATTGCCGCCAAACTCGGTCAACATGATCTTAAGACACTGGGGATGAAAAATTGCCAGGGGATTTTTGATATCTCGAAAGGTTTGCTCGTGGCGAGGCGTTGAAATTATGGCGAGAAATGAGAAACAGGAAGTGTCTAATACCGTCCACATACATTTCCTGATTTTAATCAAACTTCATCAGATTATTCGTTGTATGATGTCGATCGCATATATGTGACTATTAGGAGTCAAAGTTATAGCGCCACCAACTGGCAGAAGGAAGTGTGTCATTTTCAAAATGATTTGAATTCAGCATCTTATTATTACTCGATTTGCTTCAAACTTCATCAGAATAATGTTAAAACACAGCCGATATAAATCTGCAAGGGGGATATTGATATCTAAAAAATTGTTGGCGTGGCAACATGTCAAACTGGAATACTTCTCAGGTGATTTTGAGGCAAATAACATGCTTAGAATTTCACAAAACTCTGAACACACATCAGTATTTCTGATAGGAACTTAAATTGTGAATGGATTTTGGATAGCTTGAATGGTTTTGCCGTGGTGATTTTTTTAAATGACCTTACAAAGGGAATCATTATTGTATTTTTAAATTGCAGCTTCCAAACACGTCAAATAATTTTTTCATACAGATGAAAAAGTCATTCTGAGGAAATATGCATAGTTTCACGACTTTACAACACTGTATGGATAACAGAAAATTAAAAAACTGTCAGACATCTCACTCTGTCCATCTGTTTGAGTATATGTGCTTCAGACTTCCATTGTCTGAGAGAAATAGCGCCCCTACAGGTTCAATTCCCGAACTTTTACTTTCACTTTTAAATCGGTTAAAAATACAAATAAATACTTAGATTTAATTCACACTGACAAGCTAAACCAACATATCTGATTATTACCGGTTCAGGGCTCATGGATAAATTATTTCTGGCCAGAGATACGTGAGAAATAGGAGAGATGAATCACCGTTGTGATCACGAGCGTCTGGAGTAAAGAGCTCAGAGAAAACGAATTTATTCCTGTTTTAAAGCTTTTAAAAATAAATTATTACAGCGATATCACACAATCAACCAATTAGAACACACCAAGAGCTAAATTAAGATGTTTTTGAACTGTTTGTGTGAAAATGAAATATTTGTGGCTGCCTATCTGAAATCACCGCTCCGATCAGCGCGTACAGTGTCGAGCTCAAAACAAACGAATTTATTCTGGTTTAAGAGCTTTTTAAAATAAAATATTACCACAAATGCACACTGACCATATTTCTCACCTTCACCTTTTTACTAAAGCCACAAGATTGCTGTGAGCCCGGGTGCGAGGGCCCGTTCATCGCTGCTTGCAGCTTTAATTATTATTATTCTTCTTCTCCAAAATGAATCGCATTTTTGAGGGCCTAAACATGCTCGAAAAGTCATGAAACTTTGCACACACCTCAGAACTGGCGATAATGTACGTCTGATATGGGTTTCAGAAGTGGGTGTGGCAAAATGGCTCAACAGCGCCACTTATACACGTTCAATGGTGTGCGCCTCGAGCTACGTTTCATGTACATGTATGAAAATCAGTATACTCATGTAACTCTCCAATACCTACAAAAAAGTCTCTTGGAGCAAAATCCGAAACCCAACAGGAAGTTGGTTATTACTAATATTATTAGCAAATTTTGTGTCATTTTTGTCATTTCCATGCGTTGTATTTTAACAAACTCCTCCTAGAGATTCATTCAGATCAACACCAAATTTGGTATGCCTAATCTGAAGGCCTTTGCGATGTTAAATTGCGAAGCTTTTGAGTTTTCGTTAATGGGCGTGTCCGTGGCGGCCTGGCGAATTTCGATGATTCGCCATGAAACAGGAAGTTGCTATAACTCAGACATACAATGACCAATCTGCCCCAAACTTCACATGTTTGATGAGACTCCTGACCTGAACAGATTGATATGACCATATTCAGTTATAGTCATAGCGCCACCTATTGGCAACAGGAAGTGACATATTTTACACTGCGATGAACTACTCCTAGAAATTTTATGACATCAATGTATTTTTTGTGGTCAGTTTAATCTAAAGGCCTGTGCGATGTTAAGTTGTGAAGATCTTGAGTTTTCGTTAAAAGGCGTGTCCATGGCGCCGTCACGAAGTTCGATGTCTCGCCATGGGAATAAAATATGTTATAACTCAGGCATAAAATGTCAGATCTTCCCCAAACTGCACATGTGTGATAAGAGTCCTGGGCTGAACACATCTGAAGGCCAAAATTCCATCAGGTGTGGCAAAATGGCTCGATAGCGCCACCTATACACTTTCAACAGAGTGCGCCTCGAGCTATGTTTCACGTACATGTACAAAAATCGGTATACACATGTAACACAGCACTACCTACAAAAAAGTCTCTTGGCACGAAATCCGAATCCCAACAGGAAGTCGGTTATTTAGAATTTTCTCTGCAAAATTGGCGTTGTTTTTGCCATTTTCAGGGGTTGTACTTTAACGAACTCCTCCTAGAGATTTATTCAGATCAACACCAAACTTGGTCAGTTAAATCTTAAGGCCTTTGCGATGTTAAATTGTGAAGATCTTGAGGTTTCACGCTGCGACAAACTACTCCTAGAAATAGTATGACATTAATGTTTTTTTTTGTGGTCAGTCTAATCTAAAGGCATGTGCAATGCTAAATTATGGAGATCTTGTTTATTTTTTAAAGGGCGTGTCCATGGCGCCATGACAAAATTTGTTGTCTCGCCACAGTAAAGGAAGTTGTTGTAACTCAGGCATAAAATGTTTGATCTTCCCCAAACTTCACATGTTCGATAAGAGTCCTGCCCTGAACACAACTGAAGGCCAATATTCCATAATAAGGATAGCGCCACCTGCTGGCAACAGGAAGATTGGCACATATATGGAATAACTTTGATATATTCCACTTATATTTATGAGTTTAAATGCATATTTCTCACCGCTCACCTATTTACTAAAGCCACTCGCTGCCGGTGAGCCCGGGTACGAGGGCCCGTTCATCGCTGCTTGCAGCTTTAATTTATTAATGAGATCCGATCCGGTATAATAACATATGTTGGTTTAGCTTGGCAGTGTGAATGAAATGTGTATTTATTTATCCGATCTCTCCCTGAAACGCTGCTGTCATGTGACTTTTTTTCCTTCGATGTCAAATGATATTTCGTTTTGCATGGCTCAACAAACACCTGGATTTTGCTCTTGTTTTGTTCTAATGAGTGGATTGTGAGCATTTATATTTTATTTAAAGAAGCTCTTAAATTATATAAATGACTTTACCATGTTGTGACGATGGATAGCAATTGATGTGATAAACACTCATTTTCATGTGTATAATATATTCTTCTAATTGTTTTGTGCCGTTTCGCTGCAGTGTTTTAATGTGAAAGGCTGCGAATTATCTGTGGACTTCACGTGTTCAGAGAAATACATCGCGAGCTCGCGGACATTTGGCTGCCGCGAATATATCATGTCATTAGGCTACTTTAAACAGTTCAGAAACATCTGAATTTAGCTCTTGGTGTTTTGACGTGTAATTGCGTGCAATCGCCGTTTTAAAAGGTCTTAAATAAGAATGAATTCGCTCGTTGTGAGCTCCGTGGAAACACTGCCTGCATGACCAGCAGCTGATTGTTCTCTCATCTTTCTGACTGCTCTCTGCCCAGAAATCAATTATTAATGAGCCCTGACCCTTGTAATACTCAGATATGTTGGTTTAGCTTGTCAGTTTGAGGGAAATTGTATTATTTACTTGGTATTTTTAACCGGTTTAAAAGTGAAACGATCCCGACTCCTCCCTTAATCTCAGGTATTGCAACTAGGGGTGCAATTTTTCTCAGATAATGTAAGTCTATGGGTAATGTATTTTTACATTTAAAAATTAATAAACAAAAAAAAAACTTTAAGTCTGATCAGTCTGAAAAGATATAGCATAAAGCACCCCCCTATGCTGCAGGTGTCTGCCGAGTTTGGGGCTTGTGGCTTTAAAGCCCTAGGAGGAGTAGCGTTCAGACTTTTTAGGACCATAAGAATAATAATAAGAAGAAGTTTAAATAGCATAACAGTATGCAAGCCAACATAATAATCGGCAGGGATCCTCACACCAATACATTTCGTGTGCCTCTTCTATTTTAAAACCAACGAGCTGCCATTGGATTTGATACATCTGTTGTAATAATAGCATAGATTTCCTGCCATAGCCATAAACACCTCCAGGACTACCACCAGCATCATCATCATCATGAGATATAACAAAACATTGCTACAATTCTGTGTTATTGCACCCAAAGCCAATCTGATGGGCACCTCCTCATTGTTGGACATTTCAGTGGTTGTCCTACATGGAAGCTGCTTCAAAGAAGCCAGAGCAGAGTGCCATGTTTTCAGATGATGCCTTTGATAACAGCCATTCATCTTCATTGGCTGGAACAAGCCTTAGAGTGATCAAGGCACGCTAGGCCCTTTTATACCTCATATCTGTGGGGAGGGCAAGACTAAACGATATGGAAAACCTTCATGTCAGTGCATGTTCCTCAAAACAGCCCTCAGATTGTGTATCACATTGGTCTCTCCATTTGACTTGTATCATAGTCTCTGCTAGTGTGTGTGTGTTTGTGTCTGACACAGATGCACATTCTTCTTTTCTTTGTAGAAAGTTTTTGAATGTATGTGTTGATGCCACTGCATCTGTGTAAAAAATACAGTGTTTTTTTCATAATTAACTCTCTGATCATTGTGTCCACTACAATGAAAAGATCTTTAAAAGCCATTTACAGTATAATGTTAGATCCAAAACACCATGAGTATTGGACCTTTGACCCTTAGTATTTAACATTGTCTATCATTATCTTTGGAAATAATCATATTCTTGTTTCGAAGTTAAAATAAAATATTTTCTTCTGTGGTAAAATAAGTCAGGATTATTATAATTACAAAAGCTAAAATTAAATCTATAAAAGCACAATTTCATTAATTGAAAAAAAGTTAACTGAAATAAATGATAAATTAACTTATTATATTTTAACTAGTAAAAAAGTTAACTGAAATAAATGATAAATTAACTTATTATATTTTAACTAGTAACATTTCAGTAACTTGATATATATATATATATATATATATATATATATATATATATATATATATATATATATATATATATATATAAACATTTGTGAAACAAAACCAAAAATGACAAATTTTTAAATGAAGATGAAACTGAAAAAAAAGAAATGAAATGAAATAATAATAATTTCATATGAAAAGCTGTGGTAACATCTAACATCATGTAAATCTTCCTTTAATCTTTCAAAAAGGTTTCTATTCTAGTAAGCACTCAAAATAAAGGGTGTTGATTGGTACAGGATTTCAAAGCATGTTTTGTTATTTCAGGATACTTGACAAAACTCCTTTAAGAGGAAGAAGAAAAAAAAAAAAACACTAAACATGCATTAAACCACTGAAAGTACTTCAACACATTTGTCATTGTGCAAACTGTAATCTTCAGCAATCTTTTTTTTTTTTTTTTTTTTTTATGAAAGGCTTTTTTGTTTATCATGCAGTTCCATAGCTGTAACTGTTTTCCTGCCAGTATCAAGTAGGACTGTTAAAAGCCATTGATGTGGGCATAATTTGGCACAATGTATCCACTCTCCCCTCTTATTTCGGTCTAACCTTTGACGTATCATTTGACGTACAGTTATTTTTTGAGACAGACGACTTCAGAATAATGTTTTTGTATTTTTTATCCTGTTTTACATTGGCTGGTCATAGCAGCTACCCAGTCGTGCTTTCAGGCACGCAATTGGCGGAAATTGGTAAATAACAGGTGGTAAGTGATGACCTATTTTTGGCCAGTAAACAAACCAAAATAATAGGGTTAACGTCCGGATTAGTCACAAGTATTCCTTCTGAAGGTATAGACGGAGAGACAAAAGAGTCTGTTAGCAGGGAAGGAGACAGAAATGGTATTCGGAAGTCTTTGTTTTATTTAAGCATTTGTGTTTTGTTAAAGTGACTAAGTTCTTTGAATAATAATGATGAATCAGTTCAACTACACTGTGATGCTGCGATGAAGCTGATTACTTCTCCGACATCTTTTAACTTTGAAGTCAGTAAAATCTCAATGATAACAAGATAATTACATCACTGTCACTGTCAACATTGAAGTTCTCAATTTTCACTCTCAAAATTAAAAAAAGATGCCCTGCAGCAATTACCACCAAGGTTAATAACAAGAAAAATTAAACAAAAATAAATAAATAAATAAATAAATAAATAAATAAATAAATAAATAATAATAATAATAATAAAACACAGCAGAGTAAAGTATGATCCTGTCCAGTTAATTTCACCCTGTGGCATGATTGGACTGCAGCTGGTTTATTAGGATCAATATGTAAACTTCTGCATTTCTGCTCTTTTTTTAATACCATAATCACCGGGAAGAGCTCACAGGGTCACTGGAGGAAGGCCCCACTTGCTTTGATTGTCAATCTAGGGCTATTATTTGTTTGATGAGGCCCCCTGATATGATGCTTCATTCTTGGACAATCAGGACTGAGCTGGTGGCAGCAGGCAGACCAACACCACAGGATGAGTGGAGCATCACTCTGATTGGGGCACCTTGCAGGAACAGACAACATGGCACAAGACACTGAGGAGTTTCATGGAATTCAAGAAACCATTACAGCAATTCAGAAAGAACACTGAGACTAAAACAAAATGAAAAATGAAAAAGGCAGACGGATAGACAAACAGACAGACAAATGATCCCATAAGAACAAATCAAAAGAACCCCAACTTGCAAGGTTTGCTTAGAGATTTATATTGTTATTGTATGCAATACTGTAGGTAATGCTTGAAGGATTAAGGAAATGGCTGTTCTCCCAACATTCAGTCAATGTAAGCTCATGATTTTTTTAAAAAAAATGGTCCACAGTGGTCCTTATTTCTTCAGAAAATATACCTGATGCATTATGAATTAGTTAAACCATTTTGCATTTAATGACTTATTGGAATTAACAAATGCTTAGATGTTCTGGGATTAATTCTATTCGACAAAGACACATTATATTGTATTTTGATCAACATAAGCAATTAATAGGAAACAGCAGATAATTGCACATAATCAATTGCATAAATGTACCAAAGCATTTGGCAATTTGTTCAAATTATAAAACATTGCTTTTATAAAATTGCTTTCATGTGCACAAGTGATTTGATGGAGTGAAGGTGAAACAAGTAACTTAGGTAATTCAAATTTACCTGAGAAACTTACCAAAGTGAGAAAATAGAACAGAATCTACTGAACTGACATGTGCTAAATAATATTTGTATAAAACTATTGTCTAATAGAGTTCCTTTACAGCAGAAGTTGTGTTTCCATAACTGATTCTGCTATTCTGCCCAGTCTTATCATGGAGTTTGAACTCTCACTATACTTGCAGTGTAAAAACACATAGAGTGTGATGGATGTGTGTAGGTGACCTGTTCTATGCTCAGTCTAAAGACGTGTGTAGATACATGTTGGTATCTGGTCTACCCGTGTGTTTGTCTTGTTTCAGTGTGTCTTCTCTGGCACACTTGGTTTCATCTGTAAGCACTTCAGCATGCATGTACACTAATACACACAAATACACACTCTAACAGGCTTCTACAGAAACTCTTAATTCATTTTTGACACCAGGAGTGAGAAATGTCATAGCACACTACATTATGGGTTAAAAGGTTGTATAGCAGTGATTTGGGGGAATTTTTGGAGGATAATTTTTTTTTTTTATAAAAACAAAAATAAATAAATAAAAATAAAAACCTGACAAAAACAAATGATTACCAAATAATAGGGTCTGATATTAAATATTACATATCCTGTTTCTCATGAGAAAGCAATCTCACAAAAGAGAAAGTAATCTCTCTCTCAAAAGAGATCTCGATGTCTTATACACTGCTCATTATAGCTAAAATATGAACTCTGAAATCAGTCATAATTTTCAGTATGACATTTAAATAATTAGAACCAGTGTTTATTGACAGGAGCCCTTAGGCTTCACCTTGTGTTACCCAATGGGGCATAAAATTATTCTCTTTGTAATGTCATGTAATCTCCCTTAGTGATTTGTTGTCTATAAGAAACGGTTACTAACTGGGGGAATCTGTTGTTATCTGGTAAAATCTCCCTGCCTATCTGTCAGCACTCGCTGACAGCACACACAAGACATACCCTGAGTCAGCGGGCATGTCTGTTTGTGTTCGGAAAATAAGGGCTGTGTGTATGTCTGTGTGTCTGCGTAATCTGAAATCTGCTCGAAATATAAAATGTATTGTTGTTACTGCATTGAAGTAATGATGTTCTTGGGAAGCTCAAGACTAAGCTTAGTTTTTTTTTTAATTATTATTATTATTTATATGAATTTAACTATTATAAATACATAGAGGTCGAGGAAAACTGTTTCAATACATTCAGTCAATAGTATTCATGATACAAGAATATGACCTCATATTTTCTGTTGAATTCAACACTCACATTCAGTTTTTTTTTTTTTTTTTCACGGTTTTTATTTGTCCTGTCAGTGTTGAAATACATTGTATAATCAGTGAAATAAATAGATGAAATAAATTTATTTTAAGGGTCTGCACAAGTTGGAAGGTGACAACACCCTGGAGATAAACAATTACTTTCTGACACGCAAACAGTCTATTTAGAAGCTGCTGCCATATTCAGGCTGAGGCATGCCATCAGTTCCAAAACTATTTTGACAGATGGTGGTTCATGATAAATGAGACACGTTTTCCTTCACAAAGTATTTCTCATAGGTCATAGACAGTTTTGGCATACATATCCCCTGTGTATTCATGGTAACCAGTTTATGCAGGTGGGTACTTATTTACTGCTGTGCATGAAACTACACGTGTGGCCACATCATGTCTATGTGTGTAGTTCATGCACCATGGATGGAAATGTATCTTTCTTACTCAGCCTCCACTGACAAACACTGACCATGTTCACACAGCAGCAGAAGTCTTATTTTTGACTACTTATTACATTTATGTTTACACACATTTTTGTGGGGAACTCACATTGTGCATTTTAAATACATTTTAAAGAAAAACTTATTTTTGGTGAAAATAAGCACTGGACAACTATTTGTATAAACAGTGTCATATAGTGCAGCATGTTTGTCTCTTGTGCTTTCATGTGTGGTTTTGGTGACTGACAGTGACAGGGATATAAACTGTAATCAGAAGCATCTAGATCTAGTCACTCTTGCATAGCAGCTGCTCCTGTTAGTTTTGTGGTCCAAATGATAAACTTCAAACTCAAAATCATTCGTAATTTACTTCTTAAAGGGGTCATATGATGCTTTTAAATATATCATTATTTTTTGTGTATTTGGTGTAACAGAATATGTTAACATACTTTAATGTTCAAAAAACACACATTATTTTTCAAATACTGCACATTATTGTGCGTCCTCTATGCCCGCCTCTCTCAAACTCTTAGTTTTCTACAAAGTCCCTCCTTCCAACAAGCACAGTCTACTGTGTGACCCTGTCTCTCGCTCTCTCTCTCTCTCTTACACACACACACACACACACACACACACACACAAACACACTCGCAAAACTCTGCATTTGAACATTCAATAGCAAATACTAATAACTAGCAAAAACTAATAACAAAACATACAGTAGCTGATTCAGAAGTGCCAAATTGCTCTAGAAAAGTCAGAATTACCTCCTCTCCTAGGTTCATGAAACGGTCGTCCATAAAATGTTTTGCTGTTCTGTTGTAAGTAATCTTAAAGATTCCTAAAATGCATCTAATTTAGGAAGGCCAAATAAAGTGCTTTTGCCTTCGCGTAGATACCCACAGCATCTCACATTGCACCAGGTAATACTGTTTCTGCCTCGATTTCGTCTTGCATACTTAATCCATGTACAGCGAGTTTTTCAGCTGTTTTTAATGTCTCTCCTTTATTTTCATTGATCGAGTCACACTCTCCCTGTATGGGTTTAGAAGAGTTGGTCGATCAGTTTAACTCTTCTTGCTTAGAGATTTTAGATGTTGTGGCTCCTGTCAAAGTCAGGGGAAGAAAAGTTAAATCGCAGCCCTGGTTGAACAGTACTACCCGTGCTCTTAGGCAGGAGTGTAGGAGGGATGAACGCAAATGGGTTAAAGATAAATTACAAGTCTCTTATGAGCAGCTTAGACCCATTTGACATGAGTAGTTTTCGTCCAATTTCAAAATTACCTTTTATTTCAAAGATACTAGAAAAAATTGTGCACGCACAGCTTAAAGACTTTTTAATTAGGAATAACATCTGTGATAGATTCCAGTCAGGTTTTAGAGTTGGCCATAGTATGTAACGGCCACATAATGTTTTATTTAGGTTAATGTTCCTTTAAATATGTTTTTGCTGTACATATGAATGCTGTTCCATGAGCGTGCACGTACACAGAGAGAGAGATTGTCGCTCTACCACTGATTATCACAGCACTGTGTTCAACTTCTTTTGTTTCTGTTTTTGTTGCGTTACCAGAGTATCGAGCTTCGTGTTAGTTCAGTCAGGTCATGTTAGTCATGCTTGCATCAGCTGACAGTCAGCTGTTCCTGACGTGTACCAATCTAGTCTCGACACCTATCACCTGCGGTCTATTTAAATTCCCATTATTCAGTGTCTCTTCCATCGCATTGCTGCTTGCAATTAACTGATGGCATCGCTGCTTGCAAATCAAATTGTTGCAGTTTGTTTCAGAACATCTGAAATCCGCATCTAAAATAAGTGAATGCTTTTTAATCCATATCGCTGTGTATGTTGCCTGGTGGTTAACATGGTTTTGCATCGGTTGCAGGAATGTATATTAAGCATATTTGCAGCAGCATTTATACATCTGTGTTCATACACCTGGAGCAATATGCAGCTAGAGCATGCAATCGCTCTAAGGACACGCCGATTAAGCCAAGAGAACAGGGTTAAACGAGACCAGCATTCTCGTGTAACCGTTTCAACGGGGGTTCACTGTATTTAGCGGCGAAATATCAATGTGTTTATTTCTAAGGTTGATGTCACATTAACTTAGCTTGCACGCAGCTTCAAAAGCAGGCATTTATCGCTCTATGGCTTCTATACATAGGGTTATAAGAACGTGACAAAATAGTCACGTTTACATGTATTTTATTTCCTCATCCAGATTTAAAGACTTGGTGGACCACATGAGACGTTATATAAATCCGATGGGTTTACATGTGCTCATGCTTCGATTTTGGGACATAAGTGCTACGATGACATGCAAATTATCAGAGAGAAAAAGCAGAAGAAGAAGAGAAAAAAAAAAACGGAGTTGCATTAATATTTTTAATAGCTGCTCGCACTTGCTTGGAATTAACAAACTAATATTGAACCTCTGGTGTTCATTCGTGTGCTCAGTGTGTATGTGATCGTGTTCAGGCCACATGACTAAAGCCATCTTCTATCGTACCACTGGTTTGGTTGGGGCCATTAGTGTATACCCACTTGTTTTGTTGCTTCGCAGAATCTGTAATTTATTATCAGGAATCGTTCCCTTTAATGGTGTACCATACAGTTGAGAAACTAGTGATTCTTTGTTGTAATTGGTGCATTATCAGTTCTGTCATCTCATATTTCCCCGCCCATCATATACTGAGTGCGCGTGTCCACTGCAGCAAGAGAACTACACTCAAATGCCATCGGGAACACCGGGACATTTCTGGTCCGGTTGAGTGAGAGCTGATCGCCGAAGCGAGGGAGTTCTCTCCCACTTTAGGCACCGTTTCTAAATTACACCAAAGTGCAAAAAAAGTGTGAGCCAGCTGAATGCAAGAGCAGAGTCTTCAGCGCAGCGCTGCGTTTGCGCAACAATGTAAAGTGATAAACCGCTTCAGCCATTCAGATGTTACACAGAATTATTGATACTGTCGTGTCGTGTGACACATGAGAACATTAAAGGTTCTGTAATGTTGCTGGCTGTAAACATCAAGAATAATGTTAATGGCATGAAGAGGAAAATTAGAAAGCACCAAGTCATGTCAATTCAGCAAGGGGAAATAATTGGAGCCTAAAACATTCTTTAATGCAGCTCTGAAATGAAAAAAAAAAGAAGTAAATTTTAAATGGTAAAATACATGATTCTCACCAAATTTTGTTAAAACATGAATCACGAGGGGGCAGCTTATGAATGCAGAGTGCTTGCAATGAGCTATCTTACAACATTTACAAATGGGTTTATGAATCTGTAATAATTCATACAATAACAGGCAAATTTTGGTCAAGTGTTTTCATTGAGCTATTCACTATCATAGGCTGCATCTGAACACTAAGAAGTGCTGCCTTGGGAGGTCGCATTCCGAGGTAGGAAGGCTTCAAGGCACGTCCGAAATCAATGACCGCTTCATTTCCTGTCTACTGAGATTACTTCATCTGGCCGGTTTTGAAGGCAGCATATATGTATCCTTCGCTGCCTTTGATATTCCACAATCCCGTGCGTTCCATTCTGTGACAGTTAAGCCAAAAAATAAAAGTTGCGGTCGGTGGTCAGTTTGTGTGTAAATGTATGTTTCTGAACAACGTTTTCCACTTATGTAATTTCTAGCGAGAAATTATTGCAATAATGAAATATCCACTTAGTTATAACCAAAGCTCTCTATATTTTGATGTAGATCATTAAACCATTACTCCGCCTCAGAGGCCTGTCCGAAATCCATTGCATGAGGTGCCTTTGGAAAAAAACGCTGCCTGCAAAGTCATTGAATGATTAGAACGCAGAAGTTAGAAGTTTTCAGATGCAGCCATAGTGTTGTTTCTAAGCTGAAAAGCAGTTAATTGTGCTTCACTTATTACTTCAGCTTCTGCTCTGGTCATGAGATTCCAGATTCCATTCTAATGTGTGTTATTGTATAACTGGATTTTTATTATCTTTGTCCACGATTTCCCAGTCTCTACTGTAATGTCAGTGTCTACTAATCACTGAATGCACAGCGTTGCCGACATCACGTTCCCATTCTGATGACCGACTATTGATGCGATTAAATGGGTACAAGTAATCAGTTTAACACGTTTACATGGCAGGATTTTAATTTAGTTGGTTATAGAAAGGTATCCTACCTCTCAGCAGATTACCATTTCGGTTGGCCATTTTTATTCTGACGGAGGTTTATTCTATGGAGCATTTTCATTCATACTGGACGCCATTCTAAGTTTCCGTAGGGTGCATGCTTCCCCTGCTGTACTACCACCCTTCATTATGCAATCTACTGCATTAATGCATATCACATGTTCCTCATGCAGCAGCAAGGGGTTGTATGTATCACACGTTTGCTTAAAGGGGGGCTACAATGCTGTTTCATAGATTCAGAGTTGTTCAGTGTTAAAGAGATGGATTTTCATGCTAAACATGACCAATTCGGATGAGTTGAGAAATCTTATTTCTGGGTGGTACAAGTTTCGGTAGTTTTCGATGATGGATCTATGACGTAGACGATGGTGAAACTCCTTTATGAGCATTTCTCTTGGGAAATCACGTCCATGCACATCTTGACTAGAGGAGAGCGAGACCTCGCCCGTAAACATGCTTCATCAGGAAGTTGTTGGCAGCGCTGCATAGGATTTGTTTGAGAATGTCTCCAAATAAGTGCGTTTTGGATATGAGGGTAAAGTTTACCACGTTCAGCTTCTCAAAAAACCTAGCGTTACATGGACCGTGGATGCCGTTGCTTTATTGGGGCAGCAATGGAGTGTAGCAAGTGTTGTTTTCGTCATTTCAGTGATGTTTTCTTAACAAGAGCAGGTTGACGCTGGTTTTGCACATCGTTTGCTTTTAAAAAATGGTGGTAAGTACAACTGCATCAGATTCTGTCTTTTGTTGGAAATCAGCACATAAGTGAATATATGTTATGGAAACAACACAAATCAGTATTATAGCTCCGCCCACAACATGCCTACAGGAGTTTGGTTTTTCCAGAGAGAATCGGAAGCTGTATCTTTGTTTTGTAGATATGACCAGGCTGGGGACTTTTGGAGATGGGTATTCGTACTGCTCTGTGGGTACTCGGGATTGGCATGAGATTTATGCATTTTTAAGAAACATGCTTGTTGCACATCCTCAGTTGCTTAACTTGGGGTGATGCTTCCCCCTTTGTGATTTTTACAGCATGGTAGTTGCATAAAATTGGATAATACTGCCATCATATCAGACTGCTGCTGCTTAACTTTGGGTGACGCTCCCCCCCCCCCCCCCAAACTGTTCTCTCAAATATTTTGCATAAGCAGCTAAGTAACATGCTTGTTGTATGCTTCTCTCCGAGTTTGGATGATGCTTCCCCCATAAATATAGTATCAAGTAACATTTCTCATTGCTGGCCATTCAAATTGCATCAGTTGTGTTGGGGAGTTTTGGCATATGGTTGTTTTGGGGGTTTGACTTGCTGCTCTCCCTGCTCTGTCCAAGCATGGCTGCATGGACAGGCGTTAGGAGTGTTGCCCAGAACCATACCGCCAACACTAACTGTATGCAATTATAATTGTCATTAAATATACTTGACGGAAGTGGTCCTGATTGAAGTTTTATTTCCCGTTTTGTACTCACCCTTTCACATGTGTGTGAGAAGAGTATGCTGTGCAAACGACTATAAAGGCTCGTGGAACAACTTTCTGATCGCCTCGAGTTCTCCTCTTTTGCCTTCTATTTCATCCGGGTAGACTCGATCTCTATGGTAGACGTTACAAGTACAGAATCCGCTCTTTTGAGGGTGTCTAATGATATCCTACAAGGTGTTGACTCTGGAAACTGCGTTGTCTTGCTGTTGTTAGATCGTACAGCAGCATTTGATACAGTTGATCATAACATTCTCATTGATCGTCTTAGGGATCAGGTTGGTATTCAGGGCTTAGCCCTGAAATGGTTCACTTCCTATCTGAAGGATAGGACTCTTTCAGTCAGTTTAGGGGATTATTTTTCTTCCATTGTCCCCCTTGTGTGAGGGGTTCCACAGGACTCTATACTGGGACCAATTTTATTTTCCCTCTAGGTTCTATTTTTGAGAAATTTGGGATTCAGTATCATCTTTATGCAGATTATTCTGGGGTTGTTTCCTGGGGAAAAAACTGTCTAGCGTGAGGAACCTTGGAGTCATTTTTGACTCTGAGCTTAAGTTTGAGCAGCAAATTAATGGTGTTGTTAAGAATAGTTTCTTCCTTCTTAGATCAATATCTAAATATAAATATATTCTTACTTTTAATGATATGGAGAAAGTTGTTCACACCTTTGTGTCTTCACGTTTGGATTATTGTAATGTATTGTATCTCAGTGTGAGTCAGGCTTCTCTCTCCCATTTGCAGCTTGTTCAGAACTCAGCTGCCAGACTTTTTACGAGCACTAAGAAGAGAGAACACATTACTCCGGTTTTAATTAAAGTACATTGGTTACCCATACGTTACAGAATTCAATACAAAGCGCTGTTGTACGTTTTAAAATCTCTGCATGGTCTAGCCCCCGAGTATGTTACTGATTTAATCAGCCGCTGTCAATCCAGCAGATCTCTGCGCATGAATGATCAGTTGCTTCTTGTAGTTCCACGAACACGTTTAAAATGTAAAGGTGATCAGGCATTTTCTGTTGCAGCTCCTAGGCTTTGGAATGACCTTCCTCTGTCTGTTAAAACTTGTCCTTCATTGGGTGTTTTTCATAGTGTGCTTAAAACTTATTTGTTTTCTTTAGCTTTTGACAATGCTTTGTAAGTGTGTATGTCATATGTCTGTTTTTGTTTTTGTTTTTATGTTTCTCATTTATACTTTCTGTACAGCACTTTGGTTCCACTTGTGGTGTTGAAAGTGCTTTATAAATAAAGTTGAGTTGAGAGTTGAGTTGAGTGTAACACGGAGCCAGAGACGTTCGGATCCATATGCAGAACTTTTATTATAAGAATGGTCAGACAGGCAGTAATCCAGAACGGCATCAGATATGTCAGAGATATCCAGAATCGGTACCAATAACAAGCAGAGATCGGGGCAGGCAGCAGAGAATCACAGTCGGTATAACAATCCAAAGGTCAGACATGGAAGGAACAAACAAAGGGAAAACACTCAGAAATGTAAGACTGGCCAAACAAGACTTCACCATGATTGAGAGTCCAAACACAGTTTATATAGGGGAGTGGTAATGGGGAACACCTGATTGTGATTAGCCCTAAGAACGGAATTATGGGAAATGGAGTTGAGAATTGAAATAGAAGATGCCAGAGAGCTGAGTGGAGAGCCCTTTATAGGAGTTCATGGGCACTCCAGCTGATGATCATAACATAGCCCCCCCAAGGAGCGGACGCTCTAAACAATCTAGGAGGGTGGTGGAACGGATGCAGAACGTGGGAGGGCAGGAGGGCCAGGTCCACGTGGAAGTGGATTGATCGTGGACCAAGACAGTGCCAACAGAGCAGGAATCCAGGGTGAAGCAGGTGGGACTGGGGCCCACCTGGGCGGAGCAGGCAGAACTGGAGCTCACTGGGGCGGCGCAGGCGGAACTGGAGTCCACCGGGGCTGCACAGCAGACGGGACTGAAGCCCACCAGGGTGGAGCAGAGGACCAACATAGCCGACCAGTTGAGACATAAGCCTACCAGGGCGGAGCAGAGGACCACCACAGCCGAGCAGACGAGACATAGGCCTACCAGGGCGGAGCGGAGGACCACCACAGTGGAGTCGATGGTACAGGAGAGCAAGACTGGTAAGGTATGACTGAAACAGAGAACATGAACAGGTTAATGTGCCGTGACAGGACGCAACGAAAGTTCATGGATGGATACTACTGATACCTCCGAAGGTTCTGCAGCAGTTGCAGCCACCTTTGGAGGTTCCACAACAGTAACAGTGTCCTTCACAGCAATACGACAGGCTGAGAGAACTTTGCTGGGTGCAACAGACAGGATGTGACAAGGCCCTGGAAGTTCAGCTGAGACATGACTAGGCTCTGGAGAGTTTGCTGAGATGTGACGAGGCTCTGGAGAGTCTGCTGAGATGTGACGAGGCTCTGGTAGGTCTGCTGATATGTGCCGAGGCTCTGGAAGATCAGTTGTGGTATGATGACGCTCTGGAAGATCTGCTGAGATGTGTTGAAATTTTGGAAGATCTGCTGAGATGTGATGAAGCTCTGGAAGATCCGTTATGATTTGACTGGGCTCATAAAGATCAACTGTGACTTGATTTAGTTCACCAAGATTGGTGGCGACTTGACTTTGCTCATGAAGACTAATGGTAACTTGATTTGACTCATGAAGTTTACCTGTGGCTCTACTTGACTTATGGAGATTAATGGTGACTTGGCTTTGACTTTGTTCATGAAGATCAACTGTGACTTGACTTTGTTCATGAAGTTCACTTGTGGCTTGACTTGACTGTGGTTTAACTGTGGTTTTAATTGACACATGGGTGTTAATGGTGACTTGACCTGACTCTGGACGGTCAGCGGGCACCTGACCTGACTCTGGGAAGTCAATGGGGACCTGACCTAAATCTGGGAATCTGAATCAGCCCAGCGCCTTGTGCAAAGGCACTGGGCTGGAGGCCATCTTGTGCACAGTTTCTGGAATGGAAGATAGGGACTGCAGGACTGTTATGTTCCTCATCCACAACACCCACAGTAAATTCAGAGCCACTTAGTAAAAGTGCCAGATCTATATAAAACTCTAGTGTCCAGTTTGAATCGTGCAGTGGCATAATTGATTGCTGTGATTCAGCTAGGCCTTCTCTGAAAAATATCATGAGGCACATCTCATCCATAGATTTGAAATGGGCCAGTTCAATAAAGTCCAACAGCTCACCTTGACAGAGACCAATTATTTTTGCTGCTGGATTCATGGCTGGCCTGGATATACTCATAAAGCTACTGGATCCTGGCAAAG
This sequence comes from Carassius auratus, assembly GCF_003368295.1. Classification (NCBI taxonomy): domain Eukaryota; kingdom Metazoa; phylum Chordata; class Actinopteri; order Cypriniformes; family Cyprinidae; genus Carassius; species Carassius auratus. The sequence goes on along the minus strand of NW_020523300.1, from coordinate 331,590 downwards.
TCTTCTGTAACATGGAGCCAGAGACATTCAGATCCATATGCAGAACTTTTATTATAAGAATGGTCAGACAGGCAGTAATCCAGATATCAGATAATCCAGTAATCAGATATGTCAGAGATATCCAGAATCGGTACCAATAACAAGCAGAGATTGGGGCAGGCAGCTGAAAATCACAGTCGGTATAACAATCCAAAGGTCAGACATGGAAGGAACAAACACAGGGAAAACACTTGGAAATGTAAGACTGGCTAAACAAGACTTCACCATGATTGAGAGTCCAAACACAGTATTTATAGGGGAGTGGTAATGGGGAACACCTGGCTGTGATTAGCCCTAAGAATGGGATTATGGGAAATTGAGTTGGGAATGGAAATAGAAGACGCCAGAGTCCTGAGTGGAGTGCCCTCTATGGGACTTCATGGGCACTCCAGCTGATGATCGTAACAGCGGGGGCGTGTTTGAATGAACCATTTTAGGAGGGCATGGCAGAGCAGAGTCCTGCACGGGTTCGGGTGACCCGCAAATTCGGCTGAAACGGGTGAAAAATATCCAACTGTGTCTTATACGGGTGCGGGTCGGGTCGGACACAGGGGAAACACGGGTCTAAACACGGGTTCAAAACAGTCACGTGCAAACGTAAAAATAGGCCTACGTTCCACTTTTTAAAAAATCACAACCGCTCGAACGGCTGCATGAGTCATTAGTACACAGACGTAAAAGATCAGCCAGCTGTTTTTTTTAGTTGTTTTTGTTTTCCGTTTATATATATATATATATATATATATATATATATATTATATATATATAAGCCTATTTCAAAATTTGTGTCATAAAATTATATCGCGCATAAAGCTCAACTAACGCGATCGTTATGGTGTTTAAACAACAATACACTTCCACTTGCATGTATTTGACAATCGGAATATCAGATATTTCATTCCATAGCTAACACATTTGTGAATATGGGCCTAATCTAGGCTATCCAGGGTTGTTGTTGTACGTATTTCGACATTTGCAGTAAAAACATGAAATATAAATTCTGAGAAAATGCATTTAATACCAATATATTGAAACATCTGTTTACTACATTAATAAAGGAGTCCAGACATTGGAAAAATATCAGTCCACATACGTTTTACATTAAATATGAGGGAAATAGATGCATAGATGCATGCGTGACACAAAAAATATTTAACTTTTAGGTAGAAAAATATTTTTTACTAATTCTGTCAATTACACTAAGCTTATTACATTGTCTGATATATATATTTGCTTCTTATTTATGAAATACGGGCAATTGACTGATAAAACATTAATCAAAATTAAGATAAAATGTATAAAAAAACTAATATCTTTTAAAAAGAGTTTTCCATAAATAACTTCTGTATGACCTGGCAATAAAATTCGATGTGATTGGCTTAACTGATTTGATTTTGGGTGTCGGTTCTATTTTAAGCGGGTCGGGCCGGGTGCAGATTTTAATTAGTGCTGCTGTCTGAATACGGGTCGGATGCGGTTTTAAGCACTGCGGGTACGGGCGGGTGCGGATTTACAAAATATATATAAATAATATTTATTAAAGTTCAAAAAGAGCTTGTAAAGAGAAAGGAAAAATTTTAATCACATAATATGAGGCCTTTAAAGGTGGCATTTGTGACTATTGTGTCTTTTAAGTGATGGCCTTAATCACATAGCTTTGGGTCAATTAATTTTTTACATATATGAACATAACCATAAAAAAAGCAAGACTGTCCAGCATGTCTGCCAGACTAAAATGGATTAGTCCTTATCTGCCATTCTCAAACATGATAAGCCATCAGAGCATTCCTAGCACTGCAGCTCAAGGTCAGTGTTGAAAAGTGGCCTGTCTGTTAGGAAAACATAGTGTGTGTAATAAGGCTTCCTGCCCAGAGTTTAGGAACCATGTAATTGAAACTTAGTGCCCACCAAGAATTTCTTTGGTTGGGGGATGCATGCACAGATGTCACAAGGGCTATGAATAGGAGATCAACCCCCCCCCCCCCCCCCCAGCCTGGTCTTCCCCAAGCTGTTTATGTAGGCCTGGCAGGATTTCCTGTTACATGATGAATTAGAGAACCTGTGCCTGTGGAGGGGCGAAACCAAGTCAAATAATTTTGGTTCCTGAAAGATTGGTTTCCATCCATTTTAGGAGCCTATTTATGCACATTATTATTATTATTATTATTATTATTTTTAAGCCATTCACCCGAAAATGTTGTTCACTACATTATTGACACAGATTTTTATTACTTCCCCTGTGCCATGTTTAATTTCTTGGCAGCTTTAAATGGATAGTTCACCCAAAAATCAAAATTATGTCATTAATTATTCACCCTCATGTCATTCCAAACCAGTAATGACCTTTTATCTTCGGAACACAGTTTAAGATATTTTAGATTTATTCCGAGAGCTCTCAGTCCCTCCATTGAAACCGTGTGTACGGTATACTGTCCATTTCCAGAAAGGTAAGACAAACATCATCAAAGTAGTCCATATGACAACAGAGGGCCAGTTAGAATATTTCGTAGCATCGGAAATACATTTTGGTCCAAAAATAGTCAAAGTCAAAGTCACCTTTATTTATATAGCGCTTTAAACAAAATACATTGCGTCAAAGCAACTGAACAACATTCATTTGGAAAACAGTGTGTCAATAATGCAAAATGATAGTTAAAGGCAGTTCATCATTGAATTCAGTGATGTCATCATCTCTGTTCAGTTAAATAGTGTCTGTGCATTTATTTGCAATCAAGTCAACTATATCGCTGTAGATGAAGTGACCCCAACAAAGCAAGCCAGAGGCGACAGCGGAACCAAAACTCCATTGGTGACAGAATGGAGACAAAAAACCTTAGGAGAAACTAGGCTCAGTTGCGGGGCCAGTTCTCCTCTGACCAGACGAAACCAGTAGTTCAATTCCAGGCTGCAGCAAAGTCAGATCAGCAGAATCATCTGTTTCCTGTGGTCTTGTCCTGGTGGTCCTCTGAGACAAGGTTTTACAGGGGATTTGTATCTGGGGCTCTAGTTGTCCTGGTCTCCGCTGTCTTTCAGAGATGTAGAGGTCCTTTCTAGGTGCTGATCCACCTCTGATCTGGACACAGACTGGATCTGGTGGCCACGGTGACCTCGGAACAAGAGAGGGTAACACTTTAGAATAAGGTTCCATTAGTTAATGTTAGTTAAGTACTTTCGTTAACATGAACTAAGCAAGAACAATCCTTCTACAGCATTTATTAATCTTAGTTCATGTTAATTTCAACATTTACTAATGCATTATTTAAATCAAAAGTTGTGCTTGTTAACATTAGTTAATGCACTGTGAATTACCATGAACTAACAATGAATAACAGTATTTTCATTAACTAACATTAACGAAGATTAATAAATACAGTAATAAATGTATTATTCATAGTTTGTTCATGTTAATTAATACATTAACTAACATTAACTAATGGAACCTTATTCTAAAGTGTTACCCAAGAGAGAAACAGACAAATATTAGTGTAGATGCCATTCTTCTAATGATGTAGCAAGTACATAGGGTGTTTTGTGAAGTTTTTCAGGTTCCGGTTTACCTAATTAATGCAGCCTAAAAATCCTTTAACGGATTTGGATATTAAAAGCATATTAGTATGTTATGTGTATGCCAGGTTAAAGAGATGGGTCTTTAATCTAGATTTAAACTGCAAGAGTGTGTCTGCCTCCCGAACAATGTAAGGTAGGTTATTCCAGAGTTTAGGTGCCAAATAGGAAAAGGATCTGCTGCCCGCAGTTGATTTTGATATTCTAGGTATTATCAAATTGCCTGAGTTTTGAGAACGTAGCGGACGTAGAGGAGTATAATGTAAAAGGAGCTCATTCAAATACTGAGGTGCTAACCATTCAGGGCTTTATAAGTAATAAGCAATATTTTAAAATCTATACGATGTTTGATAGGGAGCCAATGCAGCGATGACAGGACCGGGCTAATATGGTCATAATTCCTGGTTATTGTAAGAACTCTTGCTGCTGCATTTTGGACTAGCTGTAGTTTTTTTTTACTAAGCGTGCAGAAAAACCAACCAATAAAGCATTACAATAATCTAACCTTGAGGTCATAAATGCATGTTAACATTTCTGCATTTGACATTGAGAGCATAGGCCATAATTTAGATATATTTTTGAGATGGAAATATTCAGTTTTACAAATGCTAGAAACGTGGCTTTCTAAGGAAAGATTGCGATCAAATAGCACACCTAGGTTCCTAACTGATGACGAAGAATTGACAGAGCAACCATCAAGTCTTGGGCAGTGTTCTAGGTTATTACAAGTGGAGTTTTTAGGTCCTATAATTAACACCTCTGTTTTTTCAGAATTTAGCAGTAAGAAATTACTCGTCATCCAGTTTTTTATCAACTATGCATTCCATTAGTTTTTCAAATTGGTGTGTTTCACCGGGCCACGAAGAAATATAGAGCTGAGTATCATCAGCATAACAGTGAAAGCTAAAACCATGTTTCCTGATGATATCTCCCAAGGGTAACATATAAAGCGTGAAGAGTAGCGTCCCTAGTACTGAGCCTTGAGGTACTCCATACTGCACTTGTGATCCATATGATACATCTTCATTCACTGCTACGAACTGATGGCGGTCATATAAGTACGATTTAAACCATGCTAATGCACTTCCACTGATGCCAACAAAGTGTTCAAGTCTATGCAAAATAATGTTGTGGTCAAATGTGTCAAACGCAGCAGATAGAGAGATACACTACGACTATATTCAGCATTGTCTTCTCTTCCGTGTCTGTTGTGAGAAAGTTCAAAACAAAGCAGTTTGTCATATCCGGTTCGCGAACAAATCATTCGATGTAACCGGATCTTTTTGAACCAGTTCACCAAATTGAACTGAATTATTTTAAACGGTTCGCGTCTCCAAAAGCATTAATCCACAAATGACTTTCAAACTCTGACTGAACTGCTGTGAAGAGAGAACTGAAGTTGAACACCGAGCCGAGCCAGATAATGACTCGTTCACGAGTCAAGAACCGTTTCTGTCAGACGCATCCGATTCGAGAACCGAGGAGCTGATGATACTGCGCATGTGTGATTCAGCGTGAAGCAGACCGACACACAGAGCGTCTGAACTGAACTGATTCTTTTGGTTTTTGATTCTGAACTGATTCTGTGCTAATGTTATGAGCCCAGGTAAACCGAAGGCTTGAATCAAGGGCTATCATCGCCAATGACACCATTACATAGAGCGCAAAAGAACAGGTGAAATGTTTTCTTCAACCGGTTTATTGAATCAAACTGTCCGAAAGAACTACTGGTGATCCGAAAACCGATGCAACCAGTTCTTGACTCGTGAATGAGTCATTATCTGGCTCAGCTCTGTGTTCATCTTCAGTTCTCTCTTCACAGCAGTTCAGTCAGTGTACTGTTTGAGTAAATTAATTACTCCGGGATATTTGTTTGTTTGAACTCAGAAGGAGTATCAGCCATATTAAAAAGTTAACAGCTTAAGTCATTTGTGGATTAATGCGTATTGAGAATAAGGTGGACGATCTTAGAGCCAGGATAAGTTTCCAACAGGATATTAGGGACTGTAACATCCTTTGTTTGTCTGAAACGTGACTCACGCCTTTGGTCCCAGACACTGCTGTAACGCCGTCTGAAAACTTCTCTGTTTTACGGATGGACAGGACAGCCGAGGCCGGCAAATCCAAAGGCGGAGGAATATGTTTCATGATTGAATATCTCCACTCTGTCGCGCTCCTGCTCGCCTCATCTGGAACATTTATCTATTATCTGCCGCCCATTCTATCTGCCTCGAGAGTTTTCATCGATCATCATAACTGCTATTTACATCCCTCCACAAGCAGACACCGGCTTGGCTTTGTCTGAGCTTTACGATGTGCTCAGCGGCAACAAACATCCTGACGCTGCTATTATCATTGCTGGGGACTTTAACAAAGCCAAACTCAGGCAAGTTATGCCCAATTTTCATAAACATGTATCCTGTCTAACCAGAGGACCGAATACACTGGATCATTGCTACACTCAGTTTAAGAATGCCTACAGAGCTCGCTCACTACCGGCTTTCGGCAAATCGGACCATGCCGCCATTTTCCTCACACCGGAATGTAAACAACAGCTTGTTCAAGATCCCCCGGTGCAGAGGGTGGTGACCGATGGTCCGCCCAATCAGAAGCAACGTTACAGACTGCTCTTGATGAAGTAGACTGGGACATGTTTCGCGCAAGTTCATCTGACGTCAGAGAGTTCACGGATGTAGCATTAAACTTTGTAAACACGCTAGCCGAACAAGCTATGGATACAATAACTATAAGAACATTCTCAAATCAGAAACCGTGGGTGGACAGATCAATCCGTGCAGCAGTAAACAAACGCACTGCTGCTTACAACGCCGGTCTTCTGTTGGGAAAGATGAGCGAGCACAAAGCATCGTGCTATGCTCCCCGACATGCAGTAAGAGCCGCCAAACATAGATACAGGGAACGCATAGAGTCACATTTCCAGCTAAATGACTCCCGACACATGTGGCAAGGACTAAGGACCATCTGTGTCTTTGGACATAAATCCTCTGCAGAGGTGAGAGCAGATACGTCACTGGCTGATGAGCTAAACACTCTCTACGGCCGCTTTGAAAGCAATCTAAGCAGTGCAAATCTGTTGATCAGCATGTCAGGAAGCAGCAGTCAGATCAGCGATCATCATGCGATCACCGTGTCAGAGGACGAGGTTCGGAGGGCACTAAAGCGAGTGAATGTAAGGAAAGCAGCCGGACCTGATGGGATTTCTGTCCATGTTCTGCGGTCCTGCGCTGATCAGATCGCTGGTTTGTTTACATCCATTTTTCATGAGTCTCTTGCTACATCGGTGGTTCCCACCTCATTCAAAAAATCTGTCATCACCCCTGTGCCTAAGAACAATAAACTCTCTTGTCTGAATGACTATCGTCCAGTTGCCCTCACATCAATAGTCATGAAGGTCTTTGAGGGACTGGTTAAAAATGTCATCTGCTCCTCCATACCAGATACTTTGGACCCTCTTCAGTTTGCCTATCGCCCAAACAGATCCACAGATGATGCCATCTCTCACATCCTGCACTCTTCTCTCACACACATTGACAGCAATAACAGGAATTATGTAAGGCTGCTATTTATTGACTACAGCTCAGCTTTTAATACTATAGTCCCCTTAAAGCTAGCTTCTAAACTCATAGACCTCGGCCTGAATTCTTCACTCTGCAACTGGATTCTTGATTTCCTCACCGGCAGACCTCAAGTGGTGAAACTAGGCCAATATATCTCCAACTCCATCACCATGAACGTAGGAGCCCCGCAGGGCTGTGTGACATGACTGCGTGTCTTTGCACAGCTCCACATCTATAATCAAATTTGCTGATGATACTGTGGTTCTGGGCCTCATTCACAACAATAATGAGACCGCATACTTGGATCAGGTAGAGAAATTAACATCATGGTGACAGGACAACTGTCTCTCTCTGAATGTGAGCAAAACTAGAGAACTGATTGTGGACTTCAGAAAGAGACAGCAGCAGCCCTAGCCCTATACTCCTCTTATGATCAGCGGGACCCCTGTGGAGAGGGTGAGCAGCTTCAAGTAGATTGGTGTAAACATCTCTGAGGACCTGACTTGGACTACTCACATTCAAACACAGGTTAATAAAGCCAGGCAAAGACTGTACCATATGCGACAGCTGAGGAAATTCAGGGTCTCACCAGCAATCCTGAAAACTTTCTATTTTGGGGCTATAGAAAGTGTATTGACTCAGTGTATCTCAGTGTGGTATGGGAACAGCTCCAGTCAAGACTGCAAAGCCCTGCAGAGAGTTGTGCACATAGCTGAGCGCATTTCAGGGTCTGCTCTCCCCTCTCTGCAGGACATCTACCTCAAACGCTGCAGAAATAGAGCTGCTAAAATCATCAAAGTCTCCACCCACCCCAGTAACCATCTTTTCACTTTGCTGCCATCTGGTAAGCGCTTCCGTAGCCTGATGGCAAAAACCGAGAGACTCAGGAGGAGGGCTCCTAAACTCAAAACCAGCCTCTTAACATCCTCATGCCTCCACTTAATGTACACTTTATCAGTAAGGTATTCATCTTTCACTACCTCACATAGACACACTGACAGTGTCACCCTGTTTGCACATTTGCTTCTTGTACATTCCTGTGTATCTTAATATTTAAGACTACAGTATTATGCACATATGCACATTGTACATCCCTGTATATCTTTATATTTGAGACTACAGTTTACTTTCATGCACATTATTTTCAACCCTTACGAAAAATAACCATGGTTTTATTATAGTAAAACTGTAGTAACCCATGGTTTTTTGGCGTATTGACTGCCATTTGTAAAACCACAGATTTACTACAAATACCATGGTTAAACTATGGTTAATATAGCAAAACCATGGTTAATTTGTGGTTACCATGGTTTAACTACAGTAACCATGGTTTTTTGGTTCTATTTGTAGTAAAACCATGGTTAATTTTCGTAAGGGAACCCATTCTCACTCCAAAGGCGTCAAAACCGAAGCATGGTCAAGCGCCCCTAGCGTCACTTTTATGACGCCAAATGTGCCTCTCGGCGTCGAATATTGAAGCACTACAAGCTTCATTGCTTTCATTGGGAAACCTTTGGCTTCAGAATTCAACACGAGGACATGAGATGTTTATCGCTATGAAATCACTTTCAAGAAGTCTCATTCAGCACACATTGCGATACTTGCTATCAGTTCCACAGTTTGGGTGAGTAGTCGTAAATACGCTCTTTTAATGCCTTTTATAAAATGTATTCTGTCTTCTTTATTAATCAGATAAGTGCCATATGTTTAATCGCTGTATTATATCGGTCATCCGCGGCTGTCTTTGAGTTTCATTGCGTTTAAATAAATGAACACAGCTGCTAATTAGTGTGATTAAACTCTATTTGTCACATGGCGTGCCATAGACCTTCGATCCGTTTTATATTATTATTAATTTCAGGATCAATGATGTAAGTTGTATTTGTAGTAAAATCATGGTAATCACGACACTTACAATAGTAATAAATGAAATGTGAAGTTAAAACACAGTAAACGGGACATTAGTAACTGTAACTGTAGTTTTACTATGGTATATTAATAATCAGTAAAACAATACAATAATCACCAAACCAGCTATGTTTGCATCACTGTAATGTTAGTGTTTTTATGTGCTTTTATATGACAGATATCACAGTAATCATATGTTCTGTACCATGCTTTTAATACCTTTTAATGTAAATCCAATTTTTTTTTAAATAAATAAATAATTAAAAAAAATATTTTTTCATCTTGCAGTTCATTCATATCAGTTTATATCTAAATATTATGCTCACAGATCATTATTAACATTCTGTATATAATTCAATTTTATTTGCTCTCCCCTTTTTTATTATTTTTATTTTTATTTTTAGCTGAAAAGACATAAAGGAAGCCCAGTGGTGTTTCTGTTGAGGGATTCCTTCAGAAATGGAGAAGACAGAAAGCTGCGGAGGCAGATATCTCCAGCAGTAAGTCTGTGATAGTTTGTCCCTTTTATCAAACATTCCTGCTGTTATAATTTGTACAGCATTTGTTGTTTCTTAAACTGTTGCACTGTCTAAATACCCACACTTGCCATCTTTGACCACTTGATTACTTATTTGACGTATTTCCTGTATTTGGCCTAGTGTTCAAGTGAGCATGATGACCACAAGTGTGTGTCGAACTTTTCATGACCTGATGACTGTGTTTCCCAATCCTGATCCTGGAGAACCCCAGCACTGCACGGTTTTGGTGTCTCTCTTATCTGCCTTGGAGTCTTCACTGATGAGCTGATGAGTTGAATCAGGTGTGTTTGAATAGGGAGAAATCTCAAATGTGCAGTGTTGGGGTTCTCCAGGACCAGGATTGGGAGCCACTGCCTTATGGGACACTTATGTGTTTACAGAGACTTTTAATATCCTATTATCAATATTTCACATACTGTACATTGGACAGCTTTCCGTGACATCTTGTGAGATCTCGGCAAAAAGTATGACGATTTATTCCAAAACATGATGCATGATGGGATACACTAAGCTTTGTATAGCGCTCATCACAGTCTTAATAATCCAGTTTAACACTTGTATGATATTGTACAAGCCCCAGGACGGTCTCATCTGACACTATCAAAAGAATTCATATGACTATAGCTTGCTATTAATTACTTGTTTTCAATAATGGATGCATTTAACATTTAATTATACAGCATCTTTACAGAGGTGTAATGTACAAGTTGCACGTAATTAATAATATTTCTGCTGTTCTTCTTTTTCAGGTCTAAAAATATCGAGCTCAACAGCTATTTTAAGAGCCAACCCTCACAAACCTTCCTAAAAACTAAAAGAGCTATTACTGTGTCTCAGCGAATCTTGCAATGATCAGCTCTTCCCAGGTACATTTGTTTAGAATATTTTTTTAATCAACATTTACTCATCAAATGCTCTGGTCTGAATCTTACTTTAAATTAACTTAATTATGTTTAATGAGCAATATTAATTGCACACAGAGTAAGTAGAGATTATCTTGTTTCACAGAAGATAAGGAAGACCAAGTAAATGATTTGCTCAGGATGAGGAATGAAGATGGCCATCTTGTGCTCAAACAAACAGAAGTCCTCTGGTATGTGTGTGTTGAAGCAATGCTGTGTTATAAAACATTTTATGATGATCTCTCACAGAACTGGTCATGTCAGCCTTGATTTCTTTTTATACTATTACAATTACAGCATGTTAGCAAAGTGTGACTGGACATTTTTAATATTATGTTTTTAAAAACTCACCACCTGTTTTAAAAGTAGATAAGTATCATGAAATTGGTTTAGTTGATATAAACACCAATTGACATTATTTCATTGTTTTGTAAATGTTATGTTATAAATTGTGAATTGATAGTTGATTGGTTTGAAGCCAGGCCTTACACTGCACAGACTAAAACACATTTGTGAGAGAAGTCAGGAACTTTGGAGAAAGATTCTAGAGGAAAAAAGACACATTTACTGCAACATTAGATCAATTCTAGAGTCTCTGAGAACTACACATGCTAATGGAGTCTCATGAGCAAGACCTTTGCCTCTGTAACTTTTTCTTAATTCTTGCAGAATGACATTTTTATTGCAGTATTTTAATTTGTACAGATGATCTCATCAGCCAAATGAGGGGTTTTGACCAAGTGATGCTCTTGAAAGGAGTGAAAGAAGAGGATGTGGTAAATTGTCTTTAGAGAAAAAGCTTCTCAAAAGATCTTAAAACAGCTTGAAGAATGGTAAGTGTACAGTACTACATGGGTCATAGTTGCTCACCCTGCTAAAATCACACAGAACATAAGATGAGCTCTCTGTCCATTAAACAACTTCATCTGGACTGTTTCACTTTGACCAGGTATGGGATGTTAGGACTGAGAGATCCTCTGGCTGAGAACAAGCTACACCACATCAGTGCTGGATATCAGCCACAAACTGTTTCCAGACACGAGAAAAGAAGATCATGATGGGGAGATGAAACCAGTTTAGATGTGATGATGGGAATCATTATTTTCTGAAACAGTATCACATGTCTTATATGTTTCACATGATCTGTATCACAGTTGACTGGATGGGACTGTGTGACTTTTAAGGACATTTCATCACTCATCTGTGTGAACTGATTTATATATGAGGTTAATGTATTTTTGATGATAATTATTTTCATTGAATCTTATTTGTCTTGATGCAACTTTATCAACTTTATAGTCTATGCTTCAATAAAATGAAAATGGTGAATATTGTGTTCTGAAGATTCTTGGTAAAAACATAATTTTACTAGGTAGGCTCATATGTGTTTATTTTAGACTTGGAAAAATTACATATTAATTATTGGGATTATTTTTTATTTAAGACATAAACATTTTTGATCGGATTAATAACATCTGGGACATCGGTACACCAGAAAGTAATTTTTTATATTTTAGTAGCAAATATGCAAATTTTTGGTGAAATAAAGGGAGTTACGAGATTAATTATTCTGCATTACAAGATGGTGCCATAGGCTTTATTGTTACAAACACTTGAGGGATAACTGAGAATGTAGCAGGAATGATCAACGTGGATCTTGTACTCCATTAAAACCAAGAGCAGGCACATTACTGATGTTCAATACCTGAGGAGCAAGATACGGGGGTGAGGAGGACATTTTTACACTGATTTTTGCTAATTAGTTACTGCTTTACAGTGGGCAATAGATAAAGGCAAGTTGTTGCAGGTTCATCCATTATATTTCTTGCCATTTACTTCAAAAATCAAAGAAATAATCTATTATTTTCAGTATTAAATAATTTCTTTCTAATTTTTCCATGTTTCATCAGATGGCCTCACAATGTCCTGTCAAAAGGTATAATAGCCATGATGAATAGAATAGAAAACAGAGGACTGTGAAAACTGTCAGATATAAATGTGACGCAGCTCAGTTTGTTGTCCATGATGAGGAGAATACATATATGTAGGTTTTACTGCCCTTCTACCGCCAGGGGCCCAGTAGCACCCCCCGGAAGAACCCAAAACTGTACATTTCAAATGGCTGTAAATCAGAGTCCAATTAACATATCAAAGAGAAAATGGGCAGGATTATTACTTATGCTATGCTGATAAAATAATGTTGAGCTCAGTTTTCAGAAATAAATGGAAAGCTGGCATAAAGGCATTTTAAATATTGCTCACTGTAAAATACCACATTTCAGCCTGCCTCTCAAATATATCATAGAGGTTTGCACAATGAACATATTTAGATATCCAGTTTTCCTTAAAATAAATAATTTATTTCGTTTCGTTAATAAAAAGTTTTAAACTACATTACCTACAAGCCTCCGTCGTTCTATCTATGGAAAGGCAACACTAGGGGGCTGTTTTTTGTTGTTAATTGAAGTTATGCTTAGGGTTAGGATTAGGATCTCGCTAAAGATCTCATTTTTCTCAAGATAGCAACACTTCATTGTTGACTTAATATATTACTAATGTGATAGTAGCAGCAAAACATACTTTTTAACATGATGTGCTGTTTAATATGGGTTAAAAGATCCAACCACAGACTGTCCTGAAAATTCATAGCCAATGACATCAAAGCTGAGCAGCAGCGTCACACTTCCTTATCCATTTATGACCGATGTCTTTTGTTTTTCGGCTGAAGGGATAGATTCGGTTAACAATAGATTAAGCTTGCTACTTATTACATTCTGTTTTATTAACGTCTTCACCTTCCTCCATTGTTCAGCTTGACAAAAATTGGGCAATATTGATGTGCCCATTCCCAGCAGTCGCAGTTGTATCCCACAGATAGATTCCTCTCATTAAATATAAGACACATTTTTAAGATTTTTTTTTTTTTGACCAAAGACAAATATATTTACTAATCAAAGATGTGCTTCTAAAATTTACATTGTATATTACAGTGTGTTTTAAAGTTAAAATTGTTCACATTTGTGTTTCTGTGATTTACCATTCTCTACCATTTGAACTCTATGAATAAAAACAGAAATTATAAATGAATGAATGAATGAACAAATAAATACATAAAGAATAATAAACATGCATATTTTTGTAAGGATCTTCCATTATTTATTGATATGTCAAACGCATTTAAAGACAACATGCCCAAATTACTACACTGCATCCTCTGTCACCAAGCTCGTTTTTGCCACCATAAAGAATAAAAAGGCAGTTATGTTGTAAACATTAACTATTTTCAGTATGCAAATGAAAATGATTTTATTAAAAAACAAAACAGTAAATACAGTATGTCTTTCAGAGAACACTGGAAAAAGATCAATTTTCTTAAAAATTAAATTGACCAAAATGTTATACAACATAATGTAAATGTTTCAAACTCACAAAAAAACACCATGAAGACATGCATGTCAAGTGTGCAATATCATCTATAAAAGTCTATCAGCACAGCATCAAATAAACACTGATCGTCTGAACAATGAAAGACAGAGAAAGTGTTCAGGAAAACAAACACCTGCTAGCTTTGACAATAACATCATGAATTCACTTCATGACTGGAGCTAGGGGATGACTGTGTATGACTGTCTCCTTTACTAAAACTCTTAATTAAAGTCTAAAAGGTTTACTGTATTAAGCTTTAAAAAGAGAACAAAATGCTTTATCAATACGAAAAATACTATTTTTAGTGCTGTCAATCGATTAAAAAAAATTTACTAATTAATCGCACAATTTTTTTAAAATTAATCGCGATTAATCGCAATTAAAAGACTGAAACTTTTTGGATATGTAAATATAAAATGTAAATAATTAATGTAAACTCAAGACAAAGAAACTATTTAAATTCAAAATATGATTTTTGTTTAACTTGTAACACAGATTTTCTCATGTAAACAACATACCTGCAATAAACCATCAATATCCTCCAAATTAACTGTTGGCTTGAAAGCCATATTTATTACAGAAATAAAAACACAGGCATGTAAGTACCATTTGAATTTCAAAACAATCAATGCCAATAAAAAACAAAAATGATTTCCATGTTGAAGTCTAAGTGGACTGCAAAAAAATTCCAAAGTATAGTCATTGCCAGTGCTTTAAGTGGGCCGGTACGCACCGGTACTCAGTACCGCCACTTCCAAATATAGCTCTTGAGCGTACCGCCACCTCTCCGTGCGCCCAGAACGTGCTTGTAGCGTACCGGTATGCTCATTTGGACATCTGTTTAATAGAGGGTTTAATCTTTTACCTGCACTGCCGATTTTCAGAGCGCCCTTCACAATGCAAGCTTCCTAATTCATCCCACCCAGAGCAGAAACTACATTACCCATTCACCCTTAAGTTATACAAGTGAATAGCGCATGTGTCGCTTTTCCCACTGTTAAGTGTCAACAACTCAACGTGGCCAGAGAAGGTGTGTGAAACTCGTTGTGAGTTATACTAAAGCAAAATCTTGAGTATTTATTGTCTGATAAACATTAAAAACTGTCTGCGGAGGTTGAGTCGTCCTGCAGCCCCCGCTGGCTGTTCATTGGCTGCAGCATCTTTTTTGTAAGTTCTAAAAAAATACCGTAGACAGCAAGGCACAAATTTAGATATTCATTTATCTAATTAATCTATAGCCTATGCACAAAGACAATATGATCTTTTTGTCCCCTTTTTGTTTTAAAGCTTGATGAAGAGAGAGAGCGCAAGTTGCTGCAGCTGCGAGGAGGACAGTGATGCACGCGTACAGGAGTGATTGACAGTTCGCGGCACTGTGTACAAAAAATACTCCGCTACACAATTATTTCGTTATTTTCGTTTAAGCTTATTAACGTTAGCGTTACAGAAAGGTCTGATTTACGCACTGTTACAGTCATTGTTTTTTTTTTTTTTTTAAACAATGACATTTGAGTTCATGATTTTAATGTTGCTGTTTCTTGTGGCAGACTAAATGAAGAGTAATGTTTCTTGTGGCAGACTGAAGAGTAATCCGGCAGAGTTTTATACTGAAACTTTCCGTCTAAAAGTCCTTCCTTGGTCTTATCCATATTTCTTTGCACGTTGAACACACATAGGCCACAACTGGAAATAAAAAAAACTGCAACCGCGTTAATTGCGTTATTTTTTTTTAACGCGTTAAGTATTTCAAATTAATCGAATGCGTTAACGCGCTAATTTTGACAGCACTAACTATTTTTAATTATTGTTTTCATCACTGGTTCTGTAATGTATTCATTATGAGCTTATAATTAAAACAAAGTTACATCTTCTGCAAAAATCAAACCACTGCAAAGTCTAATCACTGATCCAGTGTGCGGGGGATAAAGAGTTAACGAGGTGAGTCCTTGTGCATGATGGAGAACTACAGCGTCACCAGCAAACAATCCTGTAAGACAGAAAGGAAGGAAATATTACATTACATTCAACTTATACATTACACTGTGCTTTGTTTAGACCATAAAAGCAGCCTCTGTAAAGATGTTGTATAATTAAATGTTAAATGCATCCATTATTGAAAGCAAGTAATTAATAGCAAGCTATAGTCATATGAATTCTTTTGATAGTGTCAGATGAGACCGTCCTGGGGCTTGTACAATATCACACAAGTGTTAAACTGGATTATTAAGACGTGATGTGTGACTGTGTTTAGGGATCATTTTTAAGACTTTGACCCTGTCCAGATACCCACACTTGCAGTCTTGGCCACTTGAGAGTGTGTGTACGTGACAGTGACTACGTTTACAAGCTGTTAAAATTCGGGTTATGGTCGGGTTAAGGTCACTATTTGGGTTTCTGAAACATTCGGGATAACCCGTTTACATGCGTGAGCAGAGAGAGTTACTCCTGTATACATGGAATGTGTAATCAGTCGCCAATATCCCGATGTAAACGGCTACGCACGGTTAGCGTCTGGACGTAAGACGCAATATGCGTCATTTCCGATTCTTCTTCCTGTATCCAAAGACTCAAAAGACCAAGATTCCTTGCGAATAGAACATGCGCAGAACACACATTTTGATGGGGATATGCCAAAACGCGTTTACAAGACCAAATATTTGGGTTAGAAAAGGGGTACCCAAGGTATAATATCCCGGTTTTTAAAAAATGGGATATGAGCATATCCGGGTTTTTGCCGGTGTTTACATGGCCGTGCGCGACTGGGTTATTGCTAATATCCCGGTTTTGAACGGGTTATTGGCTGCATGTAAACATAGTCACTGTGTGAACGAGACTGTCCCTGGTCTTAATAATGCCAAAGCACAGCGTCCTTAACACACACTAAACCTCTCCAATACTGCTCCAGAGCGCTATACAAAGCTTAGTGTATCCCATTATGCATCATGTTTTGGAATAAATCGTCAGACTTTTTGCCGAGATCTCACAAGATGTCACGGAAAACTGTCCAATGTACAGTATGTGAAATATTGATAATAGGATATTAAAAGTCTCTGTAAACACATAAGTGTCCCATAAGGCAGTGGCTCCCAATCCTGGTCCTGGAGAACCCCAACACTGCACATTTGAGATGTCTTCCTATTCAAACACACCTGATTCAACTCATCAGCTCATCAGTGAAGACTCCAAGGCAGATAAGAGAGACACCAAAACCGTGCAGTGCTGGGGTTCTCCAGGATCAGGATTGGGAAACACAGTCATCAGGTCATGAAAAGTTCGACACACACTTGTGGTCATCATGCTCACTTGAACACTAGGCCAAATACAGGAAATACGTCAAATAAGTAATCAAGTGGTCAAAGATGGCAAGTGTGGGTATTTAGACAGTGCAACAGTTTAAGAAACAACAAATGCTGTACAAATTATAACAGCAGGAATGTTTGATAAAAGGGACAAACTATCACAGACTTACTGCTGGAAATATCTGCCTCCGCAGCTTTCTGTCTTCTCCATTTCTGAAGGAATCCCTCTCCAGAAACACCACTGGGCTTCCTTTATGTCTTTTCAGCTAAAAATAAAAATAAAAATAATAAAAAAGGGGAGAGAAAATAAAATTGAATTATATACAGAATGTTAATAATGATCTGTGAGCATAATATTTAGATATAAACTGATATGAATGAACTGCAAGATGAAAAAATATATTTTTTAAATTATTTATTTATAAAAAAAAAAAAAATGGATTTACATTAAAAGGTATTAAAAGCATGGTACAGAACATATGATTACTGTGATATCTGTCATATAAAAGCACATAAAAACACTAACATTACAGTGATGCAAACATAGCTGGTTTGGTGATTATTGTATTGTTTTACTGATTATTAATATACCATAGTAAAACTACAGTTACAGTTACTAATGTCCCGTTTACTGTGTTTTAACTTCACATTTCATTTATTACTATTGTAAGTGTCGTGATTAGCCTACCTTGATTTTACTACAAATACAACTTACATCATTGATCCTGAAATTAATAATAATATAAAACGGTTCAAAGGTCTATGGCACGTCATGTGACAAATAGAGTTTAATCACACTAATTAGCAGCTGTGTTCATTTATTTAAACGCAATGAAACTCAAAGACAGCCGCGGATGACCGATATAATACAGCGATTAAACATATGGCACTAATCTGATTAATAAAGAAGAAGACAGAATACATTTTATAAAAGGCATTAAAAGAGCGTATTTACAACTACTCACCCAAACTGTGGAACTGATAGCAAGTATCGCGATGTGTGCTGAATGAGACTTCTTGAACATGATTTCATAGCGATAAACATCTCATGTCCTCGTGTCGAATTCTGACGCCAAAAGTTTCCCACTGAAAGCAATGAAGCTCATAGTGCTTCGATATTCGACGCCGAGAGGCACATTTGGCGTCATAAAAGTGACGCTAGGGGGGCTTGACCATGCTTCGGTTTTTGACGCCTTTGGAGTGAGAATGGGTTGTTATTTTGTGTTCTATATTTAATTCTACAATATACATATTTTTTATATTTTATTCTTATATTTTTATTGTTTACTTTTATTTAATTCTTACATAGCTATATTTATGTATATTTTCATCTGTGTTGTTTTCTTGAATAATTGCACTGTCCATGGAGCGGACCTGACTCACATTTCACTGCTGGGTATGCTATATATATAATTTATATGCTATATATATAATTTTGTATGTGACTTCTTGAATCTTGGAGACGTGAACAATTTAAAACGATTGTTCGCGAACCAGATATGACAAACTACTTTGTTTTGAACTCTCTCACAACAGACATGGAACAGAAGACAATGTTGAATAAAGTCGTAGTTTTTGCTATTTTTGGACCAAAAGATATTTTTGATGCTTAAAAAAATTCTAACTGGCCCTCTGATGTCACATGGACTACTTTGATGTTTTTCTTACCTTTCTGGACATGGACAGTATACAGTGCACGCAGTTTCAATGGAGGGACTGAGAGCTCTCGGACTAAATCTAAAATATCTTAAACTGTGTTCCGAAGATAAATGGAGGTCTTACTGGTTTGGAATGACATGAGGGTTATTAATGAGATAATTTAGATTTTTGGGTGAACTATCCCTTTAAGTATTAAATTATACAGAAATATGGAGGGAACAAATAAAGTTCTTGTCATTCTGATGAAACATGTGTTTCAGAAAGTTCAGTGCAAACCACAAAATTATATATATTTGGAATAAACATGGAATAAATAAACAAAGTGTGGGATGCAAATGCACATATTGTTTGTTTTAGAAAGCTTTGGTGCTTGGCTCACTGCTACAAGTATAAATCAGGATAAATAGGCAGAATATCCAAAACTATGTGCCACTTTTTCACTTCATTGTTGTTATATGATATCATAACAATTACCCAATTTCCATATGCAGTTAAAAACTATTAACTGCAGTGAAGAGCTATGGGAAAACATTCAACAGCTAAATCAACTTCTTGTGCTGTCTGCGCAACTGGAAAAAAAAGCTTTGTTTGGAAAAGAAATGTATATGTGGTGATGTCATGCATTTAGTGTGCATACAGCTGCAGTGAGGTGAGGAGGCTGCTGGGACAGGTGCTGGGCTTCAGTCCTCTGTCTTTCTTGTTATAGTTGAAGTTTTTTTGGGGAGTAGATTACTGTCACCTTGCCTGCTTCACGCATGCCTTTTCACGCACATCGTTTCATCCACACTGCCCTGTATCTTCTTCACATCTTTGCACAGGATGTCAAGAAATCCAGAAAAGTCTGGTTGCAGAAAAAAAATAGCTTTCATTGTTTTCTTTAATATAGTTTGAAAAAAGGTTTACTTTAATTACTGAAGTAACAACATAGAGAACATTTTTGTGTTGTTTTTTTTTTCACTTGTGGAATAACTTTAATCAGACAAAGATAGCTTCCACATGTATTAATAACTTTAATCAGAAAAAGGATAAAGGGGTCATATGACGCTGCTAAGAAGATCATTGTGTTGTGTATTTGATGTAATGCAATGTTTTTATGTGGTTTAAGGTTAAAAATGCCCTGCCTTGCTGAAATGTATAGAGTTTTACAAAGCTCATTGTTCTGAAAAGTGAGATGTTCGCTGATTGGCCAGAAATCCAGTTCATTGTTATTGGCTGAATACCTCAAGCGTGTGATGGAATGTTACGCCCCTTAAAGGGATAGTTCACCCAAAAATCTAAATTATGTCATAACTCACCCTCATGTCGTTCCAAACCAGTGAGACCTCCTTTTATCTTCGGAACAGTTTAAGAACCTCCAGTGAAACTGTGTGTACGGTCTACTGTCCATGTCCAGAAAGGTAAGAAAAACATCAACAAAGTAGTCCAATACATTTTGGTCCAAAAATATCAAAAACTTCGACTTCAGCATTGTCTTCTCTTCCGTGTATATTGTGAGAGAGAATTCAAAACAAAGCAGTTTGTGATATCCGGTTCGCAAACTAATCATTCAATATAACCAGATCTTTTTAAACCAGTTCACCAAATCGAACTGAATCGTTTTAAATGGTTCACATCTCCAATATGCATTAACCCATGACTTAAGCTGTTAACTTTTTTAATGTGGCTGACCCTCCCTCTGAGTTCAAACAAACCAATATCCCGGCGTTATTCATTTACTCAAACAGTACACTGACTGATCTGCTGTGAAGAGAGAACTGAAGATGAACACCGAACCGATCCAGATAATGAACAAAACATTGATTCGTTCACGAGTCAAGAACCGGTTGCATCGGTTTTCAGATCACCAGTACTTCTTTCAGACAGTTCGATTCAATAAACCAGTTGAAGAAAATGGTTCACCGGTTCTTTTGCACTCTACATAATGGCATCATTGGCGATGATTGCCCTTGATTCAAGCCTTCGGTTTACCCGTGCTCATAACACTAGCATAGAATCAGTTCAGAATCAATCACCAAAAGAATCAGTTCGGTTCAGATGCTCGGTGAGTCAGTCTGCTTCACGCTGAATCACACATGTGCAGTATCATCAGCTCCTGGGTTCTCGAATCGGATGTGTCTGACAGAAACGGTTCTTGACTCGAGAGCGAGTCAGTCTGTTGTTCGTTATCTGGCTCGGCTCGGTGTTCATCTTCAGTTCTATCTTCACAGCAGTTCAATCAGTGTACTGTTTGAGTACATGAATTACTCCGGGATATTACTTTGTTTGAACTCAGAGGAAGTGTCAGCCATATTAAAAAAGTTAACAGCTTAAGTCATTTGTGGATTAATGAGTATTGGAGAAGCGAACCGATTAAAACGATTCAGTTTCGATTTGGTGAACTGGTTCAAAAAGATCTGGTTACATCGAATGATTCGTTCGCGAACCAGATAGCCTACTGCTACCGGATACACTAACTGCTTTGTTTTGAACTCTCTCTCATAACAGACACGGAATAGAAGACAATGCTGAATAAAGTCATAATTTTTGTTATTTTTGGACCCAAATTTATTTTCGATGCTTCAAAAAATTCTAACTGACCCTCTTATGTAACATGGACTATTTTGATGATGTTTTTTTTATACCTTTCTGGACATGTACAGTAGACCGTAGACACAGTTTATTCTCTAGAATCTTTATCTTATTATCACTGTCTGTTTGTTTGTTTATTTTTTTAAAGTGGTAAAATATAACTTAATTCACACCATATTTCTGATATTATCGATCAATCTTATCAGATTAACTTTGATCGTTCACTTTTCCGTGAGTGCAGTACACCTGCAAAGCATTAGCACTCGTTAGCTTGTCATTAGCGTTTTCTTTTCTCCTCTCCTCTCTCTCGCTCCAGTTTTTCACAAGTTCATCAAACAACCGCAGTAAGAATATTTCATCAAGCATGGTGAGTAATGGCTTCGCCTGCTATCGTTATTTGCACCTCTTGCCACATGTACAGTTTATCTATCTCTGTCGCTGATGAGGGATTCACATGTGATAAATGCAGGGAAATAGTTAGGCTGACAGAGAAGATTTCAGAATTAGAGACACACATCCAAACTTTACTTGAGGACAGTAAGAATGTTAGGGCTCTAGATACGGCTTTGGATGCGTCTTGCTCAGGGATTCCTGTACATTGTTCGGTTCCGGAATCAGAGCCCCTGCAGCAGGGCAACTGTGATGACGATGAGGCAGCGTAGTCGTGGGTCAAAACACCACTCTTCTGTTCCAATCAGAACATTAAACAGGTTCTCCCCACTCAGTGATGCACCCACTGAGAAACCTGATGAAAGTGCTCTAGTTATTGATGATTCTATTGTACGGAACATGAATATAGAGACACCAGCCACCATAGTCAAATGTTTAACAGGAGCCAGAGCACCTGACATCTTGGCAAATTTAAAAGTGCTGGCAAATGCTAAACGTAAATACAGTAAGATTGTTATTCATGCCGGCGCTAATGATGTTCGTCTTCTGAGATCACTAAAAATAACTTTAAAGAGGTGTGTGAACTTGCAAGCGCGATGTCACACACTGTAATATGCTCTGGTCCCCTCCCTGCTTACCGTGGTGATGAGATGCATAGCAGATTGTCATCACTCAATGGCTGGATGTCTAAGTGGTGCCCACAGCATAACATAGGTTTCATAGACAATTGGACGAGCTTTTGGGGCAGACCTGACCTGTTTAAAAGAGATGGTCTTCATCCCTCCCGGGGTGGAGCTGCTCTTTTCTCTAGAAATATGGCAAATAGTCTTAGAGTTCATACTTGACTAACTGGGGCCCAGGTCAGGAAGCAGACAGACTGGCTAAACCGACTGTCTGCTAGCTGCCTCCTGTCACAGAGGTCAGCATTTTCTCAGCACATAGAGACTCTTTCACCTAGATATCACACTATAGAGACTGTGTCTGTTCCCCGAACTAGAAAATACAAAAAACGTCCAAACCAAGTTAAGGTTAATAATTTAATTGAGGTTCAACAAATAAAAAACAAATGCAATATGGATAAACAAATGATAAAGCTTGGCTTATTGAATATCAGATCCCTTTCTACGAAAACACTTTTTGTAAATAATATGATAACTGATCATAATATAGATGTGCTCTGTTTGACAGAAACCTGGCTAAAACCTGATGATCACATTATTTTAAATGAGTCCACCCCCCAAGATTACTGTTATAAACACGAGCCACGTCTAAAAGGCAAAGGTGGAGGTGTTGCTTCAATTTATAACAACGTTTTCAGGATTTCTCAGAGGGCAGGCTTCAAGTATAACTCGTTTGAAGTAATGTTTTTTCAGTTTTCAGTTTCAGTTTTATTGTCATATACATATTCGTATAGAGTACCACAGCAATGAAATACAATGTGCCTCAGTACTCTCTCAGCACCAGTCAATAATAAGATAGAATAGAATAGAATAAAATACATTTTAAAACAACATACGCTCAAACCTCAGTCCTCCTTCCTCTTACACTATCGTTCAGTAGCCTAACAGCCTGTGGATAAAAAACTGTCTCTAAAACGTGACGTACGTGTTGGGATGCTCTGCCAACGTCTCCCTGATGGGAGTTGGGAGAAGAGACTATGTGCTGGATGACTAACATCCTGTATAATTCTCAGTGCCTTCCCAGTGCTGCGTTTCCAATAAATATCCTGTAGTGATTCCAGTGGAACCCCAATAATTTTTGATGCGGTTTTAACCACCTTTGTCAGAAGATTCAATTCACTTGAAGTAGCCCTTCCAAACCACACTGTAATATTACCTGTCAGTATACTCTCAATTGTACAACGGTAAAATTTCTTTAAAATTTTTTGAGACATATCATATTTCTTAAGACAACTCAAGAAGTAAAGCCTCTGGTGTGCCTTCTTAATGGCACAGGTGATGTGGAAAGACCATGAAAGGGAGTCTGAAATATGAACGCCTAAAAACTTAAAAGTATTAACAATTTCAACTGCAGAGTTATTGATGTAGACAGGTGTATGTGTGGGTTTATTTTTTTCTAAAATCTATGATGACCTCCTTAGTTTTCCCCACATTCAGGGACAAATTATTTCTTCGGCACCACATGATCAAATTACTCACCTCATCCCTATAGGCAGTTTCATTATTGCTGTCAATAAGTCCTACCACTGTAGTATCGTCTGCAAATTTCACAATACTACTTGTGGGATATTTTGCAATACAGTCATAAGTATACAGACTATATAATAAAGGACTAAGAAAGCAACCTTGAGGTGCTCCAGTATTTAACACTAATGGGGCTGAGTATGTAGTGCCTACTCTAACTGTCTGAGAACGGCCTGTTAGAAAGTCCTGTATCCACCTTTAGATGGAAATACAGAGGCCCAGGTCTAACAGCTTAGGTATTAAAATGGAAGGTCTGATGGTATTGAAGGCACTGCTATAATCAACAAACAGCATCCTGACATACGTATCCCTACCCTCTAGATGTTGAAGTGCAGAATGTAAAACCAATGATACAGCATCGTCCACAGCTCTATTTGATCTATATGCAAATTGTAATGGATCCATGAAGACAGGAATGCAGTTGTTAATATATGATTTCACAAGCAGTTCAAAGCACTTCATTATCACAGAAGTCAAGGCTACAGATCTAAAATCATTCATACAGGTGGCAGTTGTTTTCTTAGGCACAGGAATTATTATTGATTTTTTAAAACAATTCGGAACCATACAAAAAGAGAGTGACAGGTTAAAGATATCAGTAAAAACAGATGCAAGTTGACTAGAACATGTCCTTAAGACACGCGGAGTAATGCCATCAGGCCCAGCAGCCTTCCCAATTTTCACAGCTTTAAAAACTTTACAAGTATCGGCAACTGAGACCTGATATGCTTGACTGCCAAGGGTAACCCCATCGGGAGATGATATGTCTGTGTGTGTGTTCCCATATGAAGGTACTTTAACATGCACATCCCCAGTTGGAGTTGTTCCCCGCGTCAATGCCTCAGCAGCGCAATCAAAACGAGCATAAAAGTTGTTCAAGTCATTTGGGAAAGAAGTAGAGCTGGTTATGACGCCGTTAGGTTTGGCCTTATAGCTGGTGACCACTTGTAGGCCTTGCCAAACACGCCTAGAGTCCCCTCATTACAATGATTAAAGTCCCCGGCTACTATGGAGAGAGCTTGCGGATGCAGCCTCACACACCTGTTAACAGCGTCACAGAGCTCATCCAAAGCTGCCTTGGTGTTAGCTTGGGGAGGTATGTAAACTGCAGTGAGTAAAACTGATGGAAATTCTTGTGGTGCATAAAATGGCCGACATTTAATGGTCGCTATTCAAGGACTGGTGAACAGGAGTTAGAGATCACTTCCGCGTCAGTGCACCACGAGTTGTTAACCAAAAAACACACACCCCCACCTTTCGATTTACCGGTCGTGTCCTTAGCTCGGTCCGAACGTAATACAGCGAAACCATCCAAGTGTGCAGCACTGTCAGGATAATCCGATGTTAGCCATTTCTCAGTAAAACAGAACACACAGCAATTTCCCAGATCTTGCTGGACACTAACACGGCAGCGAAGCTCATCCATCTTATTGCTGATAGATTGCATATTTGCCAGCAGCATGCTTGGTATTGGAGGCCATGTAGGTCGGTTCCGTAGCCTCACCAGCAGTCCCCCATGTCTTCCTCTCTTTCGCATATATCGCCTTTTATTTCCAGAGCGCCAGTTTTCTGATCTTTTGTTAATATCCACAGGTATCATATATGTTATAGACAGTTTTAGAACATTTTGCCTAATGTCCAATAAAGTCTGTCGATCATAAGTAATAGAGGAGGACATAGGCTGTATTATCAAACTAATAATTAAATTAAAACTAACACTAAGAGAGGCTCGTAGCGTGTCGTCATACATCGGCGCCATCTTCCTGAGAGACTATTTACGGCTATTTAATGGTGCTACATATAACATTATCCAGAGAAACAAATGTTAATGATAAATCCACTGTTATGTTTGTACTGGCTACTGTATACAGGCCACCAGGCCACCATACAGACTTTATTAAAGAGTTTGGTGATTTTACATCCGAGTTAGTTCTGGCTGCAGATAAAGTTTTAATAGTTGGTGATTTTAATATCCATGTCAATAATGAAAAAGATGCATTGGGATCAGCATTTATAGACATTCTGAACTCTATTGGTGTTAGACAACATGTTTCAGGACCTACTCATTGTCGAAATCATACTCTAGATTTAATACTGTCACATGGAATTGATGTTGATAGTGTTGAAATTATTCAGCCAAGTGATGATATCTCCGATCATTATTTAGTTCTGTGCAAACTTCGTATAGCCAAAATGGTAAATTCTACTTCTTGTTACAAGTATCGAAGAACCATCACTTCTACCACAAAAGACTGCTTTTTAAGTTATCTTCCTGATGTATCCAAATTCCTTAGCATATCCAAAACCTACAGTTGCTCCTTTACGCTTAAGGAAGGTTAAGGAAAACAGTTTGACACGATGGTATAATGAGCATACTCGCACCCTAAAGAGAGCAGCGCGAAAAATGGAGCGCAGCTGGACCAAAACAAAACTAGAGGTATTTCGTATTGCTTGGCGGGAAAGTAACATATCCTACAGAAAGCATTAAAAACAGCTAGATCTGATTACTTTTTTCTCTTTTAGAAGAAAACAAACATAACCCCAGGTATTTATTCAATACAGTGGCTAAATTAACGAAAAATAAAGCCTCAACAAGTGTTGAGACTATTAGAGATAAAATTGCAACCATTCAGCCGTCAGCTACCGTATCACATCAGACAGTGCACTATAGACCCCCTGAGGAACAGTTCCACTCATTCTCTACTATAGGAGAAGAAGAATTGTATAAACTTGTTAAATCATCTAAACCAACAACATGTATGTTAGACCCTATACCATCTAAGCTCCTAAAAGAGGTGCTTCCAGAAGTCATAGGTCCTCTTTTGACTATTATTAATTCCTCATTGTCATTAGGATATGTCCCCAAAACTTTCAAACTGGCTGTTATTAAGCCTCTCATAAAAAAACACAACTTGACCCCAAAGAACTAGTTAATTATAGACAAATCTCGAATCTCCCTTTTCTGTCCAAGATACTAGAAAAGGTGGTATCCTCACAATTATATTCCTTCTTAGAGAAAAATGTTATATGTGAGGATTTCCAGTCAGGATTTAGACCGTATCATAGTACTGAGACTGTTCTCCTTAGAGTTACAAATGATCTGCTCTTATCATCTGATCGTGGGTGTATCTCTCTATTAGTTTTATTGGATCTTAGTGCTGCGTTTGACACAATTGACCACAGCATTCTTTTGCATAGACTTGAACACTTTGTTGGCACCAGTGGAAGTGCATTAGCATGGTTTACAATCGTACTTATATGACCGCCATCAGTTCGTAGCAGTGAATGAAGATGTATCATATCGATCACAAGTGCAGTATGGAGTACCTCAAGGCTCAGTACTAGGGCCGCTACTCTTCATGCTTTATATGTTACCCTTGGGAGATATCATCAGGAAACATGGTGTTAGCTTTCACTGTTATGCTGATGATACTCAGCTCTATATTTCTTCACGGCCCGGTGAAACACACCAATTTGAAAAACTAAAGACCCATCTCTTTAAACTGGCATACACATAACATACTAATATGCTTTTAATATCCAAATCCGTTAAAGGATTTTTAGGCTGCATTAATAAGGTAAACCAGAACCGGAAACACTTCACATAACATGTACCTTCTACATCATTAGAAGAATGGCATCTACGCTAATATTTGTCGGTTTCTCTCTTATTCCGAGGTCACCGTGGCCACCAGATCCAGTCTGTATCCAGACCAGAGGGTCACTGCAGTCATCGGGATCCAGTACGTATCCAGACATGATGGTGGATCAGCACCTAGAAAGGACCTCTACTGCCCTAAAAGACAGCGGAGACCAGGACAACTAGAGCCCCAGATACAGATCCCCTGTAAATACCTTCTCTCAGAGGACCACCAGGACAAGACCACAGGAAACCGATGATTCTTCTGCACAATCTGACTTTGCTGCAGCCTGGAATTGAACTACTGGTTTCGTCTGGTCAGAGGAGAACTGGCCCCCCAACTGAGCCTGGTTTCTCCCAAGGTTTTTTGTCTCCATTCTGTCACCAATGGAGTTTCGGTTCCTTGCCGCTGTCGCCTCTGGCTTACTTAGTTGGGGTCACTTCATCTACAGCGATTTCATTGACTTGATTGCAAATAAATGCACATACACTATTTAAACTGAACAGAGATGACATAACTGAATTCAATGATGAACTGCCTTTAACTATCATTTTGCATTATTGACACACTGTTTTCCAAATGAATATTGTTCAGTGCTTTGACGCAATGTATTTTGTTTAAAGCACTATATAAATAAAGGTGATTGATTGATTGATTGACAGTTCCAATGGAGGGACTGAGAGCTCTTGGACTAAATCTAAAATATTTTAAACTGTGTTCTGAAGATAAAAGGAGGTCTCACGGGTTTGGAACAACATGAGGGTGACTGATTAATGACATAATTTATATTTTTGGGTGAACTATCCCTTTAACATACTGTGATGTGTGTCCTGGCACAACCAGAAAAAAACAATACAACCCATTATAAATGAGGGCTGTTGATAAGCTCGGTTTGGAGTGGTTACCTCCAGTCGGACCGTGGAGGCCAGGCCCCTTTTATCCGGAAGTGCATGACGGAATAGCAAATTCGTGAAACGTGCTGCTGTCCAGACGAGTTTACAATAGAGGATCCTCCCTCCTTTCATCTGTGGACGGTGCTGACCAAGTGGGTTACGTTAAACCTCCTGAGCCAGTGGAGAGGCCCGACAGCCTTGGCCGAAGCATTGTCAGGGCTCGAAGGGCCAGAGAAACCACCGGAACAAAACCGCGTTCCTCACACTGTCTCTTGGAGGAAGAAAGCTGCACCCCAAAGACAAGCCACTGAAAAAGTCACACTGTGTGTGTTCACCATGCCCCCCTCTCTATTGCGGACAGCAAGAACGATTGTCATGTTAGTGTTTTGACTGTTCCACAATGCAGTGCAATAAAGTTTTTTATATATATAAAAAAAAATACAAAACTTACCTCAATATCAGGTTCTATCACATCAGACTGGCAGCCTTGTTTATCTCAGTGGATTTAAAGGATGCTTATTTCCACATGCAGGTAGCCCCCCCACGACAGGTCCTTTCTGAGATTTGAATTTGAGGGGATAGCGTACCAATTCACCATCCTACCTTTCTGTTTATCCCTGGCTCCTCATATTTAAAGAAGTGCATAGATGCCACTCTCTCTCCTCTGAAGCAGAGCAGAATATGCATTCTGAACTATCTTGACAAACTGGCTAAGCCCAATCATACAGCGTGCTGCTCAGCCACAACCTCAGACTTCTCACTCATGTTCAGAGCTTAGGGCATGACTGTGAACATGCAAAAGAGCATGCTGGTACTGAGCCAGGTCATCTCCTTAAAAGTGGAGCTGAATTCAATAAATGTGAGAGCATCTGTCGGAGGAGGGCACACAAAAAGTCTTCAAGTTAGAACACTCTTCCCCACTGAAATGCTTCACTGCTACGAACTGATGGCGGTCTTATAAGTACGATTTAATCCATGCTAATGCACTTCCATTAATGCCAACAAAGTGTTCAAGTCTATGCAAAAGAATGTCGACACACCCACGATCAGATGATAAAAGCAGATCATTTGTAACTCTAAGGAGAGCAGTCTCAGTACTATGATACGGTCTAAATCCTGACTGGAAATCCTCACATATAACATTTTTCTCTAAGAAGGAATATAATTGTGAGGATACCACCTTTTCTAGTATCTTGGACAGAAAAGGGAGATTCGAGATTGGTCTATAATTAACTAGTTCTTTTGGGTCAAGTTGTGGTTTTTTGATGAGAGGCTTAATAACAGTGTGATGGTTCACATCACCTCAATTCAAAACATTTGATTATGGTTTTAGTTCACCTCCTAAGTTTGTTGCACTTATTATTTACAGGCATCTAAACTATGTTATTTAAATAAGGAACACAATACAGTTTTGATTTGGCTTATTTTGCTTTACCTTGATCTTGATTTACAGGGAGTGCACTAATTCCATATTTCTTTGTGTTGAGTGACCCTG
Organism: Carassius auratus; assembly: GCF_003368295.1. Classification (NCBI taxonomy): domain Eukaryota; kingdom Metazoa; phylum Chordata; class Actinopteri; order Cypriniformes; family Cyprinidae; genus Carassius; species Carassius auratus. The sequence goes on along the minus strand of NW_020523300.1, from coordinate 301,485 downwards.
GACCTGTTGGGGGCGGTCCCTTCCTGGTTGGGCAAAATGAGTGGCTAAGGGCTGAGGAGACCTATATCTGGGAGCCAGCTCATTAGGCCATACCATGTCTCACCATGTGCCTAGGGGATTCTGTCCTTCGTTAGCTCTCAAGTTCCCAAGTGTTAGTTTTGTTTACCCCTTCAATAATATTTGGTTTTGTCAAGCTGTTATAAAAGCTTTCTTCTGTGTCTTTTGGGACAGGTCAGTTTTTTGTTTAGTTAACCTTGTGTTATGAGGTGATGTATTTGAGTTTATATTCAGTTATTTTTGTTGACCTCTTTTTAGGCCTAGTTATAAATTTTGGTCTTTTTGTAACTTGTCAATATTTTGGGTAATAAAAACCCCTGTTTTTGAAAAACCTCCTGTGTCCTCTTGCCTCACTGTCTTGGTCCCTGACAATTGGTGGCAGCGGTGGGATCATCCAGTGACGGACACAGGATTTTTTTTTTTTTTTGTGTGGAGTTATTGCCCAACAAGAAGAAATTAATCGTGTCCTTTCAAGAGACAGCCGTAAACCCCTGCAGCAGTATCAACCCATCCAGCAGTACCAACCAAGGCCAGAGGCTAACAGGGGTAAGGTTCCTACTGGGGAGAAGCAGTTGTTTAGTAGACAATCGCAACCCTCAGGTAGAAAACCAATTTGCTATCTCTGTGGAATAGAAGGCCATACAAAGCCCATGTGCCCTAAAAATACAGCAAAGTTCACTCCGATGTGTGTTGTACCATGCCCTCATGTGGATGCTGTTTTCAAGAATGACCAGGCTGTAAAGATGGCTGATGTTGAAGTTAATGGAACTGCTCTCAAAGCTTTAATTTATACTGGGAGTGATCAGACACAGGAAGTTTGTTCCAACCAATATTATCAACACCAGAGACACCATCCCCATATGTTGTGTGCATGGTGATTAGAAGCGTTATTCAACTGCTGACATGTATATCAAAGTTGACAGTCAATCATATCTTTTGAACATTGTGGTAGCTGATAAATTGCCTTATCCTGTTGTTCTAGGACGAGACCTCCCAGTACTTTTTGATTTGTTTGAATCGGACAAAATCAGAAAATGCTATGCTGCTGTCACTAGGGGGCAGACTAGGAAGTCTAACGAGCACCTGGAGATCCTCAGTACCTTGCCATTCTACAGTGACGAGGCAACACCCAGGAAGTTGCGTAAAACTCGAAGGCAGAAAAGACAGGATAAATTCCTTCACACAGTTGTGAAGTCAATAGGAATCCGTATTGCAGCTAGTGGTCCCCAAAGCAGTTAGAGAGGCTATACTAGTGTTGGGGCATTCCGTTCCCTGGGCTGGCCACCTAGGTAAGCAAAAAACCACAGCCCGCATTAAACACCATTTTCACTGGCCTGGACTACGTAGAGATGTTGCTGAATTCTGCAAAAGTTGTCCTCAGTGTCAAATGACATCTGCTAGCCTTCCCTCCAGAGCTCCACTCCTACC
>NW_020523299.1:0-26969 GCF_003368295.1 Carassius auratus | reverse complement strand
ATGGAAGTCAATGGCTAGCAGTAACTATTTGTTTACCTGCCTTTTAACCGATAAAAGAAGTTGTTAGAGGTTTGGACAACAACTTCAAGGTGAGTACTAAAGGATGTCAGAATGTTCTTTTTTTGGGTCGACTATCTATAAAGTTACTGAAATGTCTTAACCTCCGATATCACACGCTGGATTTATATGATCCTTTTCTTAATGCGTTATTGTATTTTAGGTTTTTCTATCCTATCCTAGTCCTAGTGTAAATGTTTCAGCAGACTGTATGTTCCCGTGCTGATCCCTCTTGTGGTGTATTTGAAACACACAGCTGTGTTTTCAGCCTTGAAGTGTGTTTCTGGGCCAGTGCTGGTGTTTCACTTCATCCTGGCTGTAGCTGTAATTTGCCAGGCGTAATCAATAGTCTGTCAGTATACAGCGGCCTCTCGCCATGTACTGCTTTTATTGTAGCGGAGGAAACGACATGCTCCATGTTTTCTAATGCAATACTGTTGGGTGACCGTCATATCCGCAGAGACTGGTCTGGCCGTGGGCCTCGACGGGATTATTGAAGAACGATTGAATTTCCTCTTCAGGATTGGAGAAAGAGCCACAGAGATAGGAGCCAGTGTGTGGAGGAGGAGAGAGAGAGAGAGAGAGTGTTGTCAGGTGCAGGATGGCCAATGCCAAATCAGGCTGATGGGATGCAGATGAAGAGATGAACTGGAAAAGAGCAAGGCAGGTGGGACGGCCTCTTTATTGATAACTGTAGGACCGGTCTGGAAAGCCCCCGTCTGATGTCTGTCCCAGAAGGACGTCTCTTTGTCTGTAACCGTCTGTTTCAGCACACCTTTAAGAAAAGGAACATTGAACACCGAGGAGAGGAACCACACAGATGGCAGATTAGATATGCAGAAAGAACCAATAGTATTCAGCTAAAAGACATATAAACAATAATAATATATTATTATTTATACTGTTTAAATGGATTTCATACCGCGTGAGAGGTGATATCATCAGAATATTATCTAGCTATTTATTTAATTTGCAAAATGTTGTCCTAAAATCTGATTGGCTCAGGTCGACAGTGGGTGGAGTCCACCTACATTTCTAAAGTTCTTGGTCATTATTTGAAATATGAGTAAATTCGAGTACAGTAAAAATGAATGAATAATTATGGAATATTTATTCTAATCTTCTTCAATTCTAATATATTCAGTGTCACAAGATCCATCATAAATCTTTCTAATATGCTGGTTTGCTGCCCAAATAACATGTATTATTTTATTATTTTGAAAACAGTTGTGCTGCTTAATATTTTGAGGAAGCTGTAATAAAATGTATTTATTTTTTTATTTATTATTAATATCAATTTCAAAAGAGTGGCATTTATTTTAATATAAAATGTGACTTTTAATAATTTGAATGTGTCTATGCTGAATAAAAGTAGCAATTTCTTAAAACTGTAACATTTTTATTTTATTTATTTATTATTTTTTCCCTTTACAATTTATTACGGTTTTAACTGGTTTTTGCCCAAGTGAATAGCTGTAGATTCTCACATGGAATCATATCTCAAAGAGACAAACAAACATTTTCCAGAGATTGATTATGTTTATTTGTAAATCTGATTTTATTTATGCCATCAGTTTTGCATTTGTGAATTTATGTGCATTTATTCATGAATATTTATACAATAACAACCTCATATATCTGCCCTAAGGTGAGCTAATTTCTGAAACTGTCAATTATTTTCTCATCCAATTTTTTGTACCTTAGAGAAAATGACCCTCTTATGCAATATGTTAATGATAAATGTCTCAAACACTAGTATCCTGTTATTATATGACCTCCGTATATGCAGCCAGTTTGCATGGTATCCCATTCTGTTTAAGTGTCTGAATACTTATACACCTGTGCCTTTTTAAAATAGTTTGAGCAGTATGCCACAATTAAGTAAGAATGTCTAAATCCAAGGGAACAGAGTGAGGGAGAGCAGACACTGTGACGTGCACTGTTTGTAAAAATATAATTATAAAATGTCCCTGACTTTGCAGGGCATTAGAGTCCCAATTTGGATGCAAATGTCTTCCCTCCTGCCCTTATGAAGATAATGACGGCTTCAGCATGCACACGCAATTCTCAAAACAACTCTGCTGGCACTGGGAAGGGCACATGAACACCCGTTTGGCTGCGTGCATCACACAAACCTCAAGGTGCATGCATGCGTGTGTGTGCGCAACTGACAGGTCGGTTTTGTTCTTGTCTCGCCTGTAGTCTTGTAAAGTCAGTGCTCGAGAACAGCGGTTCCCCAGCAGTGGCCCACTGCGCACAGCCAGCTCAAACTCATTTACATCCTCTGCTTATTAAGCTCCGTGTGCTAATGAAGAGAGCTCCAATTAACGCTGATACATTTCACAGTGTTAATTAAGCGGACATGGTTCATATAGAAACCATACACTTTGCTTTCAGAAGGAACCCAGGAAAAGGATAGTTGGGAACTGGTTAGACGAGTGAGTTAGCTTGGTTGAAGTTTTGGTTTTGCTTTCATTTTTTGCTTTTTAGTCTGGATCTAGAGTAGAAGAAACCAAACCAAAGTTAAAAATAAATTAAGAATAAATTTATGATTTAAAAAATAATAATATCTGGCATGGGAAAGGACTTTTTATTTGCTTGTTTATTTATTTATTTGACTGAGAGCATTTATTTAAATTATCCCAAAGATATTTGAACCCCCTCCCCTATGACATTTCATGATCTATTTGTTTTTCTTAATAAAAATGAAAAAATAGTCTTCATGTATTCTTTATTAAATAACCTTTTTGACCAAAAAGACGTGGCCATCACATTAAAACCAAATAGGGTCCACATTATGATGATGTATGATGTATATTATTTTACAACATTGTTCTTAATTTATTTATTTTAGGTTCAAACTTTGCTTTAAACTTGAATTTAATCATATTTAGGCTTAAATAAAACACAAAACTGACGGTCACTACAGTAGTACCTCTGCTTAACCGTATGGTCTCTCTGACTCGCTCTCTGTCTCTCTTCTAATTGTTCGGCTTCATGTACACCACTTCCACTTCGCAGATTGCTTAAGTTGTAATTGCTGTCTTACCTTTAGGCTTAAGTCTTGCAGGATGATGAAAGATGTTGCATTTATGTCAGATCTACTTCTCCTGTTGCTTTCAAAATCACTTATACTACAATGTGCCCAGATGATTAGAGAGAAAAGGAACTATTTGATGTATCCCTCCTGACAGACCTGTTGCAAGAGAGACTCAGACCGTGTCATTTTTATTAAGTTTCATGTCAAACGCTTATTCTAAAACTATCATTCATCTTCAGAGAAAAGACACAAACCAGGGCCGAATCTGTCTTTAGACAAATGCTTTTCACCTGTTTAGACCAGAATTATGTTCCAGGGACACATTCTTTATTTATTCTCTTTATCAAGCCATTGATATTACATTTTTTAATTAAGTTATTTCTAAAGTCCATTACAAAACAGCAACATCCTGTTACATTTAAAAAGTTAAAAAGTTATAAATTTTTATTTTAATTTATAACACTGTCATCCATACTAAAATGTGTTTTAATTTTTTTCTTAATATTATTTTAAATAAAAACACGTATCCTCCATCTGTACTTGACCCTCTAATACTAGCACTCTCAATTATATTTCTGTTCCACTAACCTTTTTATTTTTATTTTTATAAAAAAACACACTTGATCCTTTAACACTTGTACTCTTTAATTACAATACTTTTTTTTAAAGAGCCTCTTTTTCTATACAATGTACTTGTTTTCTTTGTATTAAAAAGAGCATCTAACACTAACTTTCTCAATTCGTTTGACTTTTCTTTCTTTAAAAAAAAGAAGAAAAAAGGAGACTCTCTAACACTAACGTTCTATGTTCTTTTTCTATTCTATCTACTTGTTTTTGTATTTATTATAAGAAAAAAAAAAAAAAACCTTGCTACTGCATTAGGCTAACCAAGACTTGTCACACTCACAGCACTTACATTGGCTATTCCTTTTTTGTTGGTTTTGATTGCTTCTATTGTCCTCATTAGTAAGTCACTATGGATAAAAGTGCCTGCTAAATGTATAAATGTAAATGTTTTATGAAACAAATATGTATATTAAACTACGGTTAAATACAAACTATTATTGTTTTGTTTTATATACCACTTTTGAGTAAAATTAATACATTTTAAAAAGATTCATCTTAATGTCACCTCCTAAGTTTAACTTTAAAATGGTCAAAATATTGCTTGTCATTTTAAAATTGTAAATTTTATAAAAAAAAAAAAAAATCCATTGGTGAAGTTCCGTTTTGGCCATGTGAGGTCGCTATTTCCCTTCCAACCGAACGCTTATATCACCTCATAGAGAAACACTGAAAAGTTTTTGTTTTGAATAACAATGCATGCTGTAAGGAGAGACTGTCTGTTATTGGCTGGCGGTTTTCGGTGTGCAGGCTCTGATTGGTTCATGGGTTTTAAAGGGGGTTTCGGGGGGGTCCGTCTCCCCCAGGCTCTCATCTCTGCGCTCCGCGTCCGTGGCAGCATCCACTCACTCTTTTACTACTGCCTGCGATGTGACTCCACGCCGCTCGCTCGCTGGAATATCACCCTGCGTGACAAGTGACGGATTTTAAGCACACGCCACGCCGTCCGGTTTTCCAAATTCAAGGGGACACCGCGGCCAATGCCTTTAACCATGACTGTGGGATTAATAACGGTTTTGTGTGCTGTAACGGCCGTTTTCGCGATGGAAGGTAAATATATGGATGTTTGTCTCTCTTTGACGCGCTCCGTGTTTCAGGTTTGACAGGTGAATGTCTCGCAGCGGAGAGTCGCGCTGGGATTTATTCGCGAGTATGGAAAGAGATCTTTTGGTATCCAGCGGAGTTGGGAAGGAGTTTCTGTGGTGGTTTGACAGACGCGGGATGGTCGGGGTGCTGAATGTTACGGAATGAATGGTTGGAATACTGCTGGATTTTAACATGTGGTTAAGAGCGTAGTCGCGGGTCATTTTATGATCAACATTATTGTATGTTACATTATTGTAAGATGGTCTTCTAGATTGGAACAGCTACTGACCACCTTGGACTGGCAAATTTTCAGTTAGGACCAGAGAAACCAGCTTTCCCACTTTAAACTGGTTCAGAATGGTCTACCAGCTACATACTAGGAACATCATTAAGGATACTCTCTGAAAGGCTTAAAAATGTAATTTTCTAGCGTTTTCTTAGGGAAAAGGGTTATTTATTTATTAATTTTTGCAATATAGAAACTGACTGTTTGGATATTTTGGTTTAGTGTGATTTTGGGCAGTGAAAATTACCTATGCACTGATTTTTATAATACAGTTTACTCTTTAGATATTTTAAAAAAGCTAGAAACAGGAATTTATTATTCATATTCAGGATGGTGGATCCCAAAATGAGGTTTTTATTTGCGTTATCAAAAATCTGTATGACTTGCGCAAAAGGAGATGTTAGGAAGAATGTTTTAGACCAGCATCCTCAGTCACCATTCACTTTCATTGCATCTGTCTTCCATATAGAAGGTGAATGGTGACTGTAATTCTGTCTAATGTAGACTTTTGTGTTCCAATGAAGAACTAACATCAGACAGGATTTGGAATGACATGAGGATGAATAAATAATGACAGAATTTCATTTTAGGTGAGCTATCTCTTTAACTGACAAACCCAAATTGGACTAGTAATACCTGTGTCCTGTTCAGGAACATTTGTGTGTGAACAAAACCACCGATGAAGACCACCGATGTCATGTTGTATTCAGGTCACGTAAGTGCATGATTTATACAGAAAAATCAAGCAGAAACACAGCAAGAATGAGAGAGGGGGAGAAAAAAAATATTTCCCTCCTTGTCTGGCATTTGACAGATGGTGGTTGACTGGTTGTTGCAGTCGCGCCAGAAATAAGACATTCAGTTCGGCATGCTGTGTGTGTGTGTGTGTGTGGAGAAATTGGTCTACAGATCAGTAATGAACACACAGCCAACATGAAGGGATTGTCTATTTGTTTCCATCTACACTGCCTGTCCAATTCCATCCATCACACAAACTGTTTGCTTGTCTTTCTGTCTGAAAACACTCATACAGGTATCGCGTAAGTCTGTGTATTGTTCACACAGTTTTATTTGCAACCCTCTGCTGCTCTCTAACTCACTTTGCTTAAGCGTGCATGCTTTTTTTGCATCGTAAAACTAAAACGTTCCGTGATTTACCTCAGACAGTCATTGCTAAATGATGTCTGCGCAAGCTCTAATGTGTCCGATTTAGATTCCAGCCATACAGAACACACAAAAGCGTCGAAATTTTCAAGCTGAAGTGTGTCTGAAGGCAGCAGATGGAGGGAACAGGGTTAGTGATCCCTTCTTTAGTGGCTAATTGAAAGGCAATTGGCCTCTGTGGTTTAAAGTGTGTTTGCTGTGGTAGATTTGTGTATATTAGCCTGTCATTGAGCCTATATCAGCAATATCAGATTATGGCTACTAATTGCCAAACCAGACCGGTGACCACAAACAATGTGTCAAAGCCATGTGAGCTTCGGAGAAGGCAAGAGAGAGCGGATGAAAGAGATGGGGGAGGGAGACGAAAAGCAAAACTGTGTGTGTGTGTGTGTGTGTGTGTGCCTGTGAGGAAGATGAGGGTCTGGGGGACCATCTGGGATAGTGGAGAGTGGAAAGCGGAGTGACTCCGCTTTGACGCGTTTCCATGCATCAATGAGCACGGTTCATCAACCGTGCCTAATAATCATAAATCTGATAAATTATGAATGCACACATATGTCATTGCACTCGTGAAACACTAATGCGTAAATCTGTCTAGGTGAGGTGATGTTAGGAAGTTATACAATTGTCAGTATGTTGTTTTTGGACCTTTATTAAACTTTTTTTTTTTTTTTTATCTTTATTTTTTTTTTTTTGCACAGAAAGACTATTATTAATATTATATATTATTAATATTTGATTTTTTTCATTATTTATGTTTGTGTTATTATTATTATTATTATTATTATTTTTTTCCTGTTATTAACCAAGTACATAAACAGCCTGTGCAATTTATCTTTGTTAACATTCAATAGGACATTGAATTTGACTTCCCAAATTTTTTTTATTTTAGGTTTTATTGTTCATAATAGTTTCATACATCATCATGTTTTACTCTGAAAAGCATCACATTACAAAAAGTAGGTAGGTAGAAAATGAAGATTCATACTGACTGAATCAGTAAAGAAAATGACAAAATGAAAAAGACAAAGAAAATGTGTAGATCGTGAACTTTGTGTGAATTTTCAGTTGAGTTGATTAGAAACTGATGTCATCAAAATAAGCTGTATTATGAAGACTGTCACGATAATCTTCACTCAGGTGAGCTGTCTTAGATCTGTTTTGCTTTTCGTGTGCGTCTGGGAGGATTTAAGTGCCCAGTCAGGATTTTAAGTGCAGGTTCGATTGGCCTGTCATTTTGACATTTTTCTCTCGGTGGAAACATCAAATAGGTTATAGAAAGCACTCTAGACTCCTAACCCACACATACTCGGCCATCCAAACCCTCGGTCAAACCCTCGCTGTTTAAAGAGGTCTGAGAGTGTGGTCATGTCACTAAGTGCATCGCAAGTGCATCCTTGTTCCCACATAGCTGGCCCAAATAAACAAGCCTTATCTGAAGTCCCTCGTTCTGTCCTCTGTTAATGCCGCGGTCGGAGTTCTTTTTATCAAATGACTTCACCGCAGACCGAGCCAACATCCCGCCTGACACTGTTGTTCTGTAAGAGACAAAGAAACCCAGTGGAGTTTATCCACACTCGCTGCAGGGAGATGGCACTGCCATCAGTGTACTGAGCTGACCTCAAATCACCTGCCTCATCCAAGCTGCTAAATGATTGTTATGCAGTTGAAACTATCAAGCTATATATTTATGTATGCCATTACTGGTTCGTATAAGGGCAATATGAAAGAAACAAAATATGTAAAAAAATATGACTTAATTAGCTCTTAAAAATAAATAAATAATAATTTGCAGTGATAGGGGTAATTTTGTAGGTGATTAAATCAGCATAGAAAATAAACAAATTATATCATAGATAAATATATTAGAACAAAGATAAAAATGAAATGAACAATGCTTTACATTTTTCAGGTAAGTCTAACAGTATTCATGTACAGAAATTGAATAATCAAATATAAAATAACACTGCAAAGTCTTCACTGTACAAATTAAATCTAATAAATATGTATTAAAGCAAAAAAAAGAAAAGAAAAATCACACATTCATTTTCTTTCTCCGTTGTTTACCTTCACCTAAGCCATAAGCAACTGTGTTTACAAGGATTCTTGCAGAGACATGCATTTTGACAATTTCGTGCGTATGTGTCATTTATGTGAGTTCACGTTCATCTGCGAGGCTCTCACTGTGTCTACACTGGATGCGAGTGGCACGGTGCAATGCAACAAAATACTATGAACCCATCATAATCAGTGATGATGTCTACACTGGAAGCTGCACGACAAATAGCAGACAAGAAACTAATGCCACATTCTTCTTATGTAAGACTGACACAGTTCAGATGATTTGCGAAGGTCGCTTAGTCGTGTCCAGTTCAGCGGCGCAACATGACACGATGTTGCTTCTGGTAAAGCGGTTTCTGTGTGTGAGAATATAAAATAATCAGTATACAGTAAATATATGAATATATGAATAACGGTCGGTATACTAAACATTGCACATCCTGCGATGTGACTATCGTGGATACGCACATCGCCATATCAATACTGAAACGATATATCGTGCAGCTCTAGTTTGCATTATTTTAATAAATATATTTATAGTATTTGTAACATTATATTTATTTTGTAATGAATATTATTGCAAATATTATTTGTAATTATTACTATAATAATCACAAATAAGTTGCTTGATGCAATTCAATTAATTGATTTTCTCGGACATTTCTGCCATATGCACATAAACTGTCACCACTGATAAGCTACTACTAAATTTTGTAGAAACGTAATTTCCTGTAAAGTTGCTTTGCAGTGATTTGTATTGTAAAAAGCACTATACAAATAAACTTGAATTAAATGAAATATTTAAATCTATCGACATCCCTATTTATAACTCATGCAGACATCCATCTGTGTTTCTTTGTCTGTGTGAAGATTTATTCATGCTTTCTCTCCAATCAATCTCTATCACGCAGTCGACTAAATGCACACAACGTGCCCATAATTTATTTAAGGGTGGACAGGACTGTGTGTTGGAAATTACTGCAGCTGATGTGAATAATGAGCTACAGATGCTGACCACACTTTTCCTATTTCCCTTTCTCTTTTTTTTCCTACTTGTCCATGGCATGCAAATTCATCTTATCTCTCTCCGGCTGAGCCATGTTGGGTTCCTTTTCTCCATGTATCTATCTCTTATTTAACAATGATGACCAGATGATTGTAATAATATCCCACTTATTACTCTGCTACTTTAAGTAACACATTAATTTGTTTGAAATATTGATTCACAATAATTACAGTAGATTGACACATTTTCATTTAGCATTTGACCTAAGATTGGATTTGACCTAAGATTGCATTTGACCTAAGTTTGCTAGTTTGCTGCCACTGTCTAATCAGAATCAAGTATTTCAGATATCTGTGCATCAATACTGCAGACAAACACCCACAGACGCTCGGGAGGAGAGTTGTTCTTCTTGTACGGTTGATTTTAAACCTCTTCATCATTAACAGACTGAATCATCTTTGCTCATGAGGGGTTAAAAGACTTTTCATGTTTGCTTTATCTTCCATATCACTGTCAGCGGCGTCTGGGGCTCAAAGAGCAGCGAACAAAAAGCACTAATGCACCTGCAAATGAGATCTCTCATCTCTCAGTAAATGAACGCTTCCTCAGAAAGGTGATGGAAACAGATAAGATTTTTAAATATTTTTTTAATAATAAAAAGACTTCCTCTTGTCTGAGTTCTTCTGGTAAAGGCAGAAGACACAGAGTTGGATCTCTATTAAATGTTAATGTGAGGGTCAATGGACTGTCATGGCTTTATGGATGTGCTGACCTTATGAATTTTAAATGTAATACAGCTGTTTGCTTTTTATGACGTGTGTGTGTGTTGACTGTCATTTGACTTTCAAATTGAGCAGCTCTTCTAATGCTGACAGCTCCAGCGGTTGAGTTCACTATAGGTGAATGTCCAAGGAATGGATTTGGAAGTTGTTGGCTGGATTTGACTGCACACTGTTTAGTTTGCATCTCCTGCTGAAACAGGCAGATTTATGTTGGTCTAATCTGGTTTAGTGCTGATATGTTGCTGGTTTGTCTGAGAATGTATGATTTGATTAGGCCTATACTGGTTAGTATTGGTGTATACTTATTTATGCAGGTTTAACTTGTGGAATCATTTTGTTATAGGTTGGATTATGCTGGTCATTGCAGTTCTAGGCAGTTTTAACTCAACAATTCATGTTGGATTACTCGGGCTATTGCTGGTTTGGTGCTGATATAGGTAGTTACATGTCAGAACTTGATGGTTTTGTGCTGGTTAATTAAGTCTGTGTTTGTGCTAAAAGTTTTCAGCTGAGAATTCATGGAGGTTCAGGCTAGTTCATGCTGTTTACTGCTGGTTTACCTGAGAATCCATGTAGGTTCAAGCTGGTTTATGCTGTTTTCTTCTGGTTTATCTGAGAATTCATGTAGGTTCAGGTTGGTTTTTGCAAGTTAGATCTGGTTTGGTATCCAGGTGTTTGGTATCGCGGAACTCTGTATCCATGCTCAAACTCTCTCCCTGCTGCATTTTTGGACCCTTATAAATTATTTTGGGGCATCTGGGTGACACATCTCAGCGAGACCATCTCTGATCCTCAAGGGTCTCCGTACTCTCCAGACACGGCAGCCAGATGGTCGATGGGGTGTGTGTTGGTGTGTGGCATCACGGTGGGACCGGCAGACCTCAAAGCCCTGTTGGTTTCTTGTCTTTTATGGGTTCTGCTTTTCCTGTCTCAGAGCGCCATCGGTCTCACTTCACGCTCTGTGGCTTTTTCAGCATCACTAGATTGGCAAACGAGGTCTGAAATGGCCTCGTTAAACCAAACAGGCATGTGTTCCTATGAATTTAGAGCAGAGATGAATGGCGAACGTCCCCAGAAATCACTTTCAGACCAGCTAATTGAAGGTAAGAGCAAAAAAGTCTACGTTTGATCTAATGCAATAATAGATTTGTTTTTTTTTTTCTCAGGAGATTCTGACTTGTGTCAGGTCAAGCATAATGAAGTTGGGTTAAATAGTGATAATAAACAGCTGGGAAAGCAGTGCAACTCTTTGTCGCACTGACCCACAAGTTTAGAGCCTGAATCTAAAATCAGTCTCCTCTGAAAATGCTGCGCTGTCTATTTGGATTTATGGCCCTGCGTCACACAATACCACCCCCACCCTCCAAAAACCATTTTATCAGATGATTTAAAAGTCACCTGGTTGGGGACAGAGTGAATATATGTTTATGCAATCAGCAGAAAAAGCTAGAACACATTTTTTTTTCTTTTCTCTTTCTCTTTCTCTCTATGTGCGAATGGTCAAATGGTGCATTGGGTAAGTGGCCCCATCAGCAGATATGGGATCCTCCCCAGTGTGTCCGGAGGAGAGATTGTGGCAGGGTAAATTGATTATTGTGTATGTTTCCAAAGGTTGTTAAGGCCAAGCTTCAGGCCTAATTAAAGGAGGAGTTCACCCTCAAAATGAAAATCCCTCCCCCTCATATTGTGCCAAACTTTTGTCAGTAGAAAACAAAAGATGCATTTTGAGAAATGCTCAGCTCCTTTCTGTACAATGAAACTGAATGGGGGTGGAGGCTGTCATATTTCAAATATATATATATATATATATATATATATATATGTATGTATGTATGTATGTATGTATGTATGTATATATATACAAATCACAAAAGTTTTGTTAAAGTAGGCCATACAAATCAATCTTTACTGTTTATAAGTCTTCTAATATTCAGTCATTATTGTATTTATGCATTTATAGTATTTATTTATGCATTTATGTAACGTATTTTCAATTTCTTCAGTTCAAAATTTGATGTCAGCAATATTTTTTTTATTATGGCAGCATTTACTTCTGCATTTACATGGAAAAAATAAAATACAGTAAAAAAATAAATAATAATATTGTGAAATATTATTGCACTTTAAAATAGCTTTTTTTTCTTTCAAATATATTTTCAAGTATAATTTATTCCTGCAATGCAAAGCAGTATTTGCTCCAGTCTTCAGTGTCACATGTTCCATCATCATTCTAATATGCTGAGTTGGTGCTCAAGAAACATTTCTTCATATTATCGATGTTGAAAACCGTTGCGCTGTAGTGTATATAAACTAGCTGGAATTTCCGCAGTGGCGGCTCTAAACCTCATAAACACTTTTTCTAGGAGATGATGCCATATGGCGCAAAACGTTACTGATTTGTTTATGATTTTTCACCCTATTCCAACTGATGCATCACGACTATCACAAGTCAGCTGGATGGTGTTTGCTTTGGATGTCACTGCCTCCTTCATATAAATCATCGATGCATTCGTAAGTTGCTTTAAATGGAAGAATCTACCAAATGAATAAATGCTGTAGAGAGCTTGATGGCACCAGCGTTAAAAAGAATGGTTGTGGAATATGGGAAGGAAAGTATTGGCTCAATAAGCCCATTCAGATGTCCTAATAGAGCCCTGCATGCAGGCTTGGGACAACATGAGGGTGAGTAAATAATAACCAAATTTAAATTTCAAGTAAACTATTACTTTAAACTCCCAAACTTCCCCCAGCAGCTCACAAAAGCCTGTTGTCGTCGTGGGGTCTGTTTTGACTGGGACTGCTTTTTCTCATTGTCTTCGTTCTTTCCCTGCACTGTCATTTTTTGAAAGGAAAGAGGCATTTTAATTAAAACTTGAGGTGGCAGAGGCAGCAGGAGAGAGTTCTGCTTCCTGCCCAGAGCGCAGCCAATAATTGGTTCTGTTCCCTTTCGCTCTCTCGCTGTATACTCGGTTAAATAGATGCAGTTGTTCAGTTTGTTGGTCTTTTTTTACGTTGTCTTTTCATTTGCTTCTCTCCCCCCCAACTCTTTTTCCACCTCTCCAAACAGAGGTGAAACCCGAGTCCATGTCTGTGTTTGGGGTGCAGACGGAGGGGCTGTAAAGATCTGGACGTATGAAAGACGTGTTTGAGTTTTAGAAGCCTGAGAAACAAAGCAGCTCATTTATTACTCTCTTAATGAAAGCTGCTTCCAGCACTCTGCCATAATGGTTTAATTTCACCTCTTGAGCCCCTGGATTAGTCCGGGAGGCACAGGAAGACTGGGGCGGAGGGAGATGAAGGGGCTTCTGGGTTGATTTTGGAGTTCTCACGCAGTCACGCGCTCAGAAACTATTTCAGCCATTCAGCTGTTAATATAGTCCTTTTTAGGGTTGTTTTTGAAAGGGTGAAGCAAAAACAACATTTTGGGCTGGAATATTACCAGTTATTTGGAGCAGAGTTGTTGACAGTCTGCCAAGGTCTCAGGACAGTTCATTTTTATAAACACCTATTTAGTTAAAGCGCTCATGCAGAAAGCGCAAATTTAAATGAAGCATGCAACTTCATTTTCTGACCGTTTTAATATTAATCTGTGAAAAAGTCATTTGTGTTTACGTTGTGAGTGACGTGATGTTAGGGTGTTGTAGTTGCCAGTGTAGGGAATCACAATATATCAGCACCATGTCATTATTATCAGCTGATGTTTTTAATTTCTAGTCTTTTAATTTCTTAGTCAATATTGAATATTTAATGTTGGACAGACTCATTATTATTAGAGTTATATTACCATCTTCCAGTACTTTCTTGAAGTTCATCTTTAACATCACAAAAATATAATAAAAAAAGACAGTTAAATGTAATATTTTTAGTTACTCTTAAAATTATTAATTCATTCAATTGTTCATACTGTACATTATAATGTTGTGCTGCTTAAACTGACTTGTAGTGTTTAAAATGGAAATGTTGGTACTTTGACAAATTGCTTTGCTCCTCTGATATAAGTTGCTTTGGATAAAATCGTCTTCTAAATATATAATAAATGTAAATGTTAAACAATTTTAAGCAATGATTTTTGCTGATTAATTTAAATACTTATAGACTTATTGGTATCAGACAGAATTTGAACCCTAATGCTCTCTTTGTGTCATTTTGGCCTGATTAAAAAAAAAAAAAAAAAAAATGATATATATATATATATATATATATATATATATATATTAAAAAATATGTGTATGCATGCAAATCTGATTTCTAGATGCAAAGTAGCCTGATTCCCTCCTTAAATTTAAGTCTATAGGATTTTTCTGGTCCGTTTTGTTGTGTGAAAGTCGAAATGCTTTAAACGTAAGAAAAAACTTTTCCTCAAAAAGCTACATAATTTGAGCTCTTATTGCACCCCATTGTTTATTAGCGTAGGATTCATTCAAACCCTAGGTGTGAGGACTAGTGTGACCACTTTAAAGAGAGAGAATAATGAAAAACATTTTACCAATCACAGCCGAACATGACCTAGTTTACGCTCACATTATTAGCGTGAGGATTTCAACATCCTGTACCTGGCACAGTTGTTTCCTCTCAGATCTTCCGTCCTCTCAGCTGTGTCGTGTATCAGCAGCACCGGTGACTGATCGTGGCGTTTCCTCCTCGACTCGACTGATTTTAAACTGCTCGCCGCACGCAATCAGCTCACCTCAGAAAATCAAGGTTTGGGTCAGCAGGGGGGCTGACTAATGCTATTAGATCATTAATATTTCATCAAAAAGCAGTTTGTCAGGTGTTATTTTTACTGTGGCAGGCAGGGTAATATCTCTGATGTGTGAAGAGGCAGTGCAGTACTGTTGATTGGGCCTCCTCTTGCTCTCTCCTTCTCTCTCTCATGGTCTCTCTCTCTCTCATTAAGACTGAGTTATGACCTCTTTGCCTATGCAGAATCATCACAGACCCATATTTCACTGTGCTGTTGACATAAATGTAATCTCCAGTTTAGGGAGAAAAAAAATGGGTGCACAGGAAAGGATGAAAGGTGGAAGAAAAGGAAAATGTGGTGAAAAATATCCTTAATGTTCAAGTAGACGTTAGTTAGATGAGGGGCTTCCCTTGTTTTTTTTTTTTGAAGTGTTTTTGTGTTAGGAGCTTCCTGTATATGTCGGGTTTTCTATTCAGGCCAGTGGTGTGTGTGTGTGTTTCTGAAAAGGGAAGGTTTGGAAGTAATTAAGTATTGATTTCTTAGCATGCAGGGTGATGGGAAATAGGCGTCTTGGCCCTAATTACAGCAGGTTGCCAGATTGGGGGTGTCTGGACTGCAGCGGTGTGCTATAGGGCTGAGCATGGCTCCCAGCCAGAGCGGCTGCTGCCTCATCATTATAGCAGATTAATTAGCGGCTTTTGCCCATGTGGTCATCTAACACCTTGATTCTATTGCCTGCATGAGCGTTTTTGATAACACTGACGGCATGTAGTAGAAATCAGGAATGGATGGATAATTGTATAGAAAAAAAAAAAGATAAGCTAATGCTGTTTACCAGTAAATATCATATTATGTTTTCCAATAATTTTATCTCAAAACTGTTTATATAAAAAAAAAAAAAGCATTAAAAGTGAGAATAAATATTATTTAGATATTACTTATACAGCTTATACAGTCTAGCGTGTAGATCTGCCACACAGATCAAGATCATTCTGCTAATTTTCACAGTACGCTTTGGGGCCGTTCTCTACACATTCATCTTTCGATGCATTGGTGTGGACTACTCCTTCCATTTTTCAAACAGTCAGTTTAAGTTGTTTAGAAACAAACCCCCACACGGACACACTATTTTTCAGCTTCGCCCGCTCCGAGCCATTCATTTTTCCTGGGAGACGTTGTGATTGCTATAATTGGCCATACTGGAATGGCCATCTATAGTCCTGCGGGTCTGCCACAGGCTATCAGCCATCTGGGCTTTTATGACGCTGATCTTGTATCATCTCTAGGGGTTGTGGATTTCATGCCTATTGGCAGTCTCACTCGTATCTATAGACACAAATCTGTTCACTTTTACAACAGTAGTTTCTATGCGGCGAGCGGGCGGTTTCGGGAGCGACAGTAAAGTCAGGTTAATGTCCTGTTTCTGCCAAACAGGAGCCAAAGCGCTAGTGTGAATCTAAAAGTGGTCACAGTTATTAAACCGAATCTGTTTGCATGGATTATCTGGACAAACTCAGTAAAAAATGTTCATTAACTGGTGGGAATTGCTGCTAAACAGACTTAGGAAATTTGAGATGTATAAATCTAGATATCTATATCTATACATATTTTTTACATCCACGGGAAAATACTTTCACAACCAAGGACCAATATTTTCATCTTAATTTTATTGCTCTAGTGCTTAAAAGCTTTGTCTTTGTTGGGAAGTGAAAATATAAATTATGTTTAAGGTCAGTAATCTAAAATAAGTAAATATCAAGATTTTTTTAATCATCCCCAAAATAATGCAGTGTCGACAGTCATCCGCGGCCTGGAACGGGAAGCCCAAATCTCCAGCAGACGTTCCTGCCAGACCGATTCAAACTCTGAGTTAATTTCCCACGTTGGGACGTTGGTCCCTCTGTCTCGTCTGCCTCCCCGGTCGGCCTAACAAGGCGGTGTGATGAGGCGTATATGCGTGATGCTTCAATCAGGCATGTGCGCCATTGTTCCTGCCTTAACTGAATATAAAAGTGTCTCTGCAGGAGACAGAGTTAGAGAGAAACCAAGGAAGGAGAACAAGAGCGAAAGATGTCTGAGAGATTCCACCTCCGGCTCAAGTACTTCCCCTGAGACACAAACTTCCATGTTCTAACAAGCGGCACAGCGGTCGCTCGCTGACATCCACAGACAGGTGGACACACACAAACCATCTCTCCGTCTAATGGGGCTGGCGTTCGCTCAGATCATTATCTGCATCTTGCTTCTTCTTATATTCCTCCGTTTTTTTTCACAAGCTGTTGCCTTGTCCGTCCTCTCGGCTGAAAGTTATTAAAACAGCTGTCTTTTGATCTGAGCTTCACTCGTTGTTATTCTCCAACTCCCTCTACACTGGAGGTGAAGGCTGATTTCACTTGTGACGCGCTCTCTCTCTCTCTCTCTTTTCTCCATTTCATCCTCTGTTTTCTGTAAAGCTAGTGAATCTGCTCTGTGAAGGCGCTGACTAGAGAGTGCGGGAGTGTGGTAATGAGGTTCCCATGGTGCTGTGCAACGCTGGCAAGGTAAATGAATGGGGTATAGGAGTGTTGGAGGTCAATCAGCAGGACGTCCACAGCATCTCCACATAAATTCACACGTCCAGCCCATGCAGTCTCTCAGAGGAGACTTTCTGGAGTCCTGCTCTTCTGCTTGGTTTCTCTTTCTCTTTCTCTTCTGCTTACTTTTCTTTCCAGGTTCATGTTCTTCTACAATTGTGGAAAGTTGGAAAAGTGGTGTTTGATTGTGAAAAAAATCACTACCGTGTATCTAGGGTTTTGGAAATGGTTGCTAAGGTTTAACAGTCAATTTTATTATGGTTAGTTTTCTTAAATAAGACATTCTTAATGACATACTTCAAATGTGACCTCCGGAGGATGCAGCCTCCGAAATGAGATCAGAAATCATTCGAAATCAGCCATTAAGATGTTACAGTGTGGTTGCTAGGGCGATTTATGTGGTTGCTAGGACAATACTAGAGTGTTCTAAATGTTTTCTATCATGTTGCTATGTGGCTGTTAAGACAATGCTATCGGGGGTTCTTTTTTTCTTTCTTTCAAATGTTATTTATTTGCAATTTTTTTTACACAAGAATTTATTTATTAATATATTTATTTATTTATTATAGATAATTAAGTAATTTATATATATATATATATATATATATAATTGTTACTTCACTCCTAAGAAGCAGCAAATTGTCCAGTAAATTCACAAAAACCCAGAAGAAAAACACTATAAACCAGTTATCTTTTCTTCATAGCATTGTATAACTAATACATTTAATTAATATATTTGTATAAAATATTTATAACTTCATTTATAATCATTTAATGTACCAGGTTTCAAAATGGATATAATATCAATATTAACATTTCAGTAAATTTTTATGATAATTTTATTGGATCATAAATATAAATTATTCTAAAACATATATTAAAAAAAGCAGACGATTGAGTTATTTTCACTGCTTATTGCGGTGGATATATATATATATATATATATATATATATATATATATATATATATATATATATATCTTTATATATTTATATATTAATATATAAAGCCCCTCTCTCAACATGCGATCATGAAAAGCAGTATCTTTCGTGTTTTATTGTGCTTGAATGGTCACCATATTAATGATAATCACTAACTGTCCTTACTGAATCACTTTTGGATCTTTGATACAGTGATACAGTGAATGCAGTGTTTTATTTATACACTTTATTAAATTTCTGTAATATTTCTTACTAGTTAAATAAACCTAGTCTACAATAGCTAAATAAATTAAGTTTATTTCATATTTATTTGTTTTTATTTGTGTTTGTAATTTGCTTCTTTTTCCTGTTTTTAATAAAATAAAATAAAAATAGCTAAATGGATGACGGATAACTACCCTTTTTATACATTTTTACAGTCTTCTTGCTTTTAATTGAAGGCCTTACTTTTTCAGACTGTAGGCTGTTATTGGTTCAGACCGTGTGTTGCTCGCTGCTTGACATTTCATCCAGTGTCTCGTTAGCTGTGACTGTATTTGAGCCCTGGGACTCCCACTGGCTTTCAACCCAGATACCTGCCCTCCCATGCATCACAGCAACACCTGTTTTACCTCTCAGCTTTCGCTGGAGTCGTGGAAAGGTTGAGCTCTGAAAATAGCATGGCCCACTTTTCTCTTCTTTAAAGTGTAAATGAAGCTCTTAGGTGAGCATGGCTTTAAGGGTTTTTCTTAAGGCTTTCTCTCTGTCTCAGAAACCAGACGATTCTGGAGTCACGTGACTGTTTTTTTTTTTTTTTTTTTTTAAAGATCTTTGAAACTCTTTCAAGGTTTTGTGATAAAATAGTGGTAACAGGTTTCGAAGCGGACTTGTTTTTTCCATTGATCGGTTCCTCGCTGTCTGTGGTCCTCCTTGAAATCACCGAAAATGGCTTACAGCTGAAATATATGGAGTATCTGTGTCGAGCGACAGAAACACGATTTCACTCTGAAACACTAAACCGACGGCCTCAAAAGAGACGCTCGCTGGGCTGAGTGACATCTGTAATATCCTGCTGTCTGTCACGCACGCTCTTCTGTTGCTCAGCTGAATGTCATGAGCTCAGAGGGTTCATGTTCAGGATTACTGTCGAAGATAAACAGGAAGGGACACACATGGCAGTGAAAGTGTCATACTCTTATGTGTTTGATGGACTTGTTAATTTTAGCTCTGTTAATTTAAACCATCAATTCAGTGCAACTTAATAAAAAAAAAATAGTGCAAATACATACCATTAATTTGATTTAATTTTATTAATTAACTGGTACATTAAATAATTATAATACATTAATAATAATACATTAAGTAATTAAAACTATAATTAAAATGTATTAATCCTAATTAAAAATGTAATTAATTGGCACAACCTTAAATAAAATATAAATATAATGCAATTAAATAGATTGACAGCCATTTTTTTTTTTTTTTTCATTGGTATTTAATCTCATTTCATAATTTCTTCTTTTGCGGTTTTAGAATGATGGTTTTAATTTTGATTTATTTGATCAATTTATTTTTGCCACATCCTGCATTTAACGTACATTAAATATTTTGTAGTTAAATTAATGAACAGACCCGTTTTTCATAAATTATTGCTAAAAAGCGAATGTTTCCAAATAATTTAGTTTATTCTTTTTTTAATTTAATTCTTCTTTTGCAGTATTAAAAAGACTCTTTTTTAATTACTGACATTTTAAAAAGTTAATTAATCTTTGTTCTTTCTTCTTTTGCCGTCTTGGAATGACTGTCACAAACAGTGATTTTCTCGTTCGAAAAATCCATGCTTTGTGTTTTTGATGACCACGCCAGCCTGTAACGCTCTTCTCAGATCCGTGCATGTCTTGCATAAATATGAAAGCAAGTGGAGACAATCATTTTGTTATGTGATGCGTGAACATCTGATGATCATGTTGTGTGGTCTTTTCGTTTAGTGTCTCTTTGTTGGCCAATTTGCTTTGCGCTTATGTTTGATCTGCAGTTCGGTGACAGCTGGAGTGGAAAACTTGCTCATTTAAATAATATTACATAAGCTTTACATTTATTAGTGCTTGGAAATAAAGCCAAAAGACATCCAGGGCTGTGATTAAGTTAGAGATTGACAGAAATAAAGGCTTTTTTATAGGCAAAAAACACCTGGTTCTGGAAAACGACAGAATAAAATACACTTGTTAATTAATAATACAAATAAATCAAATGTATGACTTCAGACGAGTAATATAACCCATTAAACTAGCTTTACGCTACTTACGACGCAACTCTTTGCATGTAAAACGGCTTCAAACAAGTCTTATAAAATCTGATTATAGAGCCCGAAGTATCCATTATATGTATTCATTTATATTTGTTTGGACATTATTGCATTTAGTGCTTATGTAAAAATTGCAGTTGCACATTTGTAGTTGGTTGCCTCATGAATCACATGACCATCTTGGACACATGACCACAATCAGATCACATGACCATTCGTTAAAGCCACCTTTCGCTCGTGAAATATTTTTAGCTGTGTCAGGAACTAAAGGCGTTTCTCAATGTCAAGGATACTTCCTTGGTAGGACTGATCCTTCCAAGTCACTTCCTTCAGAGGCTAGGTGAGACTCCTCTTTAGCATACGGAGAACACGTAAATGGAACAGGCTAGCAAGTGCACGTAATTGCGTCATTACGTCAGTGAAAAGGTCCGTTTGAATAACGCTGTGAATGGTATCATTAAATTACTTTGGACATCTTAACTAGTTATTTATAAAAGAAATTCCGATGACGCAACCAATTGTTAAATGACAGGTCCGGTTCAGTTAATCATTTGTATTTGTATAATTTACAATATCAATACGGTAGTAATTGATTTGTACTGGCATTTAAACGTCAAACTTTACTTATATTTACTACAGTTATAACAAATGTTTGGTAACGTAAATAAAAAACCGTTAACGCTCCGACTACGTTTACGTTCGACATTTTAGAATTTTTGAACTAACGTTAGATAGCAAAGCTTCCTGTGTATGGGATATTCTTCGAACGAAGGACTCAGTCCTTGGTTGAAATTCCGAGGATCCTCGACATTGGAAACAGTCCTTCGACGGATGTCGATGACGTGGCATCCTCGAAATACTGGCTTCCGAGGATCCTTCCTTGACATTGAGAAACACCATAAAAGCTTGTTTTTGTATGGTTCTTTCATATTGGTCTGCAAAACATAAATCAGACCTTTTAAAGATATATTTCAACCTATTTGCTTCTCTGTTTCTACCATGGGACTTTCATCTCGAGGAAACTAGGAATTACACAAGTTTCAGTCTGGATCCAACCCTTTCGGAGATCTGAGATGACCGAAAACCTGAAATATCCCTTTAAACTACCCAAAGTTTTTCAAAAACATGGTCATTTCAAGCAGCTATTTCCTTCTCCTGACCTAGTCATAGTCCTTGAATTGATGTAAACATGTCCTCTGTGATTTTTTGCTAGGCAGAAAGAGGTCGAGCGTTAGTAGGATTGTTGTTCCAGCCTGGTTGTTTTAGCACCTTTGAAACACAAGAGTATGTTGACCTTGGAGTCGCTCTCTCTTTTTGTGGCTCCATACCGAGTCCAACGGAAGCAAAGAGAGGTTTTATTCCAAATGATTGCAGCTGTAAACATTTCAATGCAGTCTTTATTACTTTTTCGATGGCATCTTTTAAAGATAGAAGGCCCTGTAAAAGAGGAGCTCTCCGGCTGTTGAAAAGCTGGCTGGATTGGCTAGCATGGGGAAAACGACAAAAACAATCCAAAGAGCACTGAAGGGAGACACATAGAGAGTTCGGTACCCTGCTGTTAGTTTGCTTTTACTGCGTGTCAGCGTGGCATTAGAAAAGTCGCATTAGCAGAAAGTCTCTGTTTACCAAAAACACAAGCAGGCACCTCGGAGAGGCGTAGAAAGGTTTTACCAAATATTGTCATGCAGATTTTGCCACGCCGGTGGCCTGCTTGTGTTTTAGCGTGTCAAGTAGGCTTATAAAAATGAATCATATCGAATTGTTTCGCTCGATGGAAGGCTCTCGATACCTGTGGAAAACAGAACAGTACCTGCTTGGAAAGAAAATGTTTTATTTAATGAGCAAAATAATGATTTATTGCATGAGGTTGTTGGCACAAAGAGTAGTGTTTGACAAATGGGTTTATTTCAGCAGGTGCTTCACAGTGAAACTCTCAGCAGCATGGAGATCCGGCAGTAAATGCCATGGTGTCATAAGGAGAAAAAAAGAGATTTGGATGCACAGTCTGTTCTGGTAATCCAGCATAGGCTAATGATATAAATCAACCGATATGAACCTTGCATCACTTTTATTCATGAGTTTTGACATTTAGAATCTGTTGCTGATGTGCTGTGCGTTGATGCAAATCGCAGTGTTTTATTGCAGTAATGTTTCACATAGCAGGACTCAACTGTAAGCATTTTTTCTACAGGTCCAGCCAGGAATTTTTTTTATTTTTTTCTTGTTCTAGTTGCAGTTTCACTAGCCCCTTCAATACGTTTAGAAATTTGACATTTTGTATTTGTATTACATTTATATTGTTACATATTTGTACAATTTGTGATTTTATAGTGACAAAATAATTATAAAATGTTATAAAAATGATGTATTACAAAACAATTACATATTATTATAAAAATGTTGTCTAAATAGGCAACGCAAACAACTATTTTATATGAAAGTAAACGTATATTTAATTTCTTATTTTTAAGTTGTAAGAAATACAACATAAATTGTACTGTTCATTTGTATGTGCTAGAATCGATTCAGGTAGAAACCTTCAGATAAACCTAGAATGATGATCCACAAGACATGCAAAATAATGAATTTTAACAGATGTACTTATTAGGGCTGCACGATATTGGGAAAAAAAACATTGCGATATTTTATTTTTCTGCGATATATTTTTTCTTACAAACAAAAATGGGGTGGGCACACTTACATTCTCATTTTAAATGATTTAAACATTGACACCATGTCAATTGATTAATATGCGCAAGGGACAGAGAGCAAGACAGCGCTTGTGTTGTTTGAAGACGGTGAGCGTGCGGCCGGGTGCTCTCTCTCTCTCTCTCTCTCTCTCTCGCACTCTTTCTCTCTCTCTCTCTCTCCCTTTGTTTCTCTCTCTCTCTCTCTCTCTTTGCCCTGTTAAACTGACAGGACTTAAAAACACATGCAAATGATAAACTTTCCTTCTGATGGTTAAGCTGTGCAATTAATCTTCGAATCACATTCGTCAAGGGCCAGGGGGGAGCTGCCCGTACAGTTAATGAATAACGGATCAACTACGACAGCCTACATCGCACATCCTGCGATGTGACTATTGTGGATTCGTACATCGCGATATCTATGCTAAAACGACACATCGTACAGACCTAGTACTGATGTACTCCAGCCACATTATATTCATTAAGATTGACTAATTTGTCTAATAATGTAATTCTAACATTCTGTTAAATAATGCATGATTAATGTAGGCTACATTACCTGTTTTAAGCTGAATTTGGGTCAATATTGTGCAGTACAGGAAAACAAATGTTTATGTTTGCAAGGCGCGAAACCATGATCAATGATGCATGATCGGCTGTTGTATTTGCACACAGACAGACTGTGAAGACTTGTGTAAACTTGTGAAGCTGTGGGAAGGCTCTCAGACGCCCACAATCTCAATAGAAAAACCAGTTCTTTGATGCCAGTTATCATCCCCCTTCCTACAACTGTTGGAACTGTTACAAGCTGCCTTGTTGTCCATTGTCTTGACATCAGTGGTTCTTTAATAGCTGTAAAATGGTCTGTAATTGGTGGAGGGAAGAGGTTTACGAATTTTAAAATATGTCAGTGCAAGAATCTTTTTAATGTCTACAGTAAGTACTATTTTGTGTCCTTGATCCTTGGATGAAAAGCAGAGAGGCTTTGTAAACCGAATCCAGTCAGAAAATTACAAAAACGATGGATAAAAGCATTTCAGGCTGGAATTTGGTTGATCTGTGGCTTCTCAGAGAGACAGGAAGGGCAGAATTTTCTTGCAGAAATATGATCTGAATATCCATTCCATCCTTCCATCACGAAACAGACAGAAAGAACAACGACCCCTAATGCCAGGACCGACTCACAAAGGTGATACTGATGAAACGGACACCAGAGTGGAAATTATAGTGGAGTGCAGAAAGAAATGTACAGGGAATCGTGGAATTGTATTGCAATTTAGGCAAGCAAATGAGCATTTTCGCATGTAATATAGTGAATGCTTTAATTATGTTAATGCCCTAATTCCACTCAGTTGGATAATGGTTTCCAGTTGGCAAGCTCGTGAGTCATGTTTAACTGTGCTTATGAAAGAGAGAAGGTATGTCATTATTTATTTCTCCTCATTCCTTGTATCAAAAGCCCAAAACATACACTATACAAATGCATCAAAGTAAATGCTTCTTGCTATTGAAACTTTGCAATTAAAAACTGCATGCAAGTATGCATTGCATTTTTAGTAGGGGGCACTGTAGGGTACCTACATTTTTACCTAAAACACCAATTGTTAAGAAGCATATTAAAATAAAAACTTTTGACGTATCAAATGATAATGCAAGAAACATATGTTTTTCAGTCCAGTTGAAATGTTTATTTATTTTTATTTTTTTCCATTCCATCTGCCTTTGTGTGCTTGCATAGAGTATGTTTCTGGCAACTAATATTCACAAAATAGTGGCAGCACGTGTTTATTTGACTACTGAACACAATTATCAGCTCTCGCTGTTGTGGAAAGGTCATCTAGTTAACTCGCAGTTAGCTCCACTCATCACCTGTCCATCCATATAATTCCATCATGAGCGGTCGTGCCCCCTGGATGCTGAGGTTTTTTCCGTCACCGTAAACTAACTCTAGAAGTGGGCAATTAGCGGGTGACTAGCTGTGAACTGCTGCACTCCAAAGACCTGTGACCTCAGCCGCGCTGCTCGGCGTCTGACGGAAAAGTCAGCAGAGTGAGGGGTCGTCACGGGAAAGTGGTTACACAGGCAGGATTGACACCAAGCTTCAGCAGGGGTGTGTTTAGGAGGAGTGATTGAAGATGTGGCCAAAGATGTCATAGATGAGAGCACCAGGGAGACAAAACCTTGTTGCTATACTATGACACAGAAACTATGATAAAGTGAGATATGCTAGTGACAATGGAAACTTCAATGACTTTTTTTGTTATACTACATACAGTGTTGTTTTCTACACTAGCTTTTTGTGTTTTATATGACAGTATGTGTAAGTTTACACACAATTTATCATGTCATATTCATAATTTAGTCATCGAAAATAGCAATTTTGTCATTTTTGTGCATTTGTGGTACTCTTATGAATGCTTAGCGGAGTATGACACAGAATTGTTGAATAAAGTCATCATTTTGTTTGAGCAAAAAGAGTATTCTCGTACGTAGCTTTATAAAATTACGTCCTTAGTACCCTTTTTGGGCCTTGAATGTTTCAGTTGCATTGCTGTCTATGCAGGTCAGAAAGCTCTCAGATTTCATCTTAATTTGTGTTCTGAATATATTTTAGGGTGAGTAATTAAAGAAAAGAATATGTGTTTGGGGTGAACTATCCCTTTAATTAACTTGCTTACAAAGTACCTCGGTTTAGCAGTTTTATTCATTCTTCCGTTTTATCTGAAGTAGGGCCAATCCCTGAAACTTTTTTGTTAATTAAAATAGTTTAATTATTGTCATGCTCTGGATTTTTCTACTGTCTTCATTATTGTTCACACAAAAAAAAAAAAAAAACTCTTAATGTTAATCAACATTTTGTAATTTCGTTGTTGAGTTATACAGTATAGAAACTCGGCAAACTGCTTGCCAGAATACCTCATATTTAAATGTTTTTGTCTTCTATTTGTTTCCTAGAAACTACAGCCATTTTGCTTTAGAAGTTTGCTGTGACTAGCTTCGACACTGCCATCAACAACACCAAGTTCTTGTTCATATGATGATCCTATTTCAAGCTCTTTTATCTAGATTTTCCAGGCGCACTTTTTCAGCCCTGTCTCAACAAATACCACCAGAACACGGTGGAGACAGTCTGTTGCAGTACCGCCATAGAAGACGGTGTCACCTAACACTGACTTTCAGAGAGTTGGAGAAAATAAAAACAGCTGAACACATGGCTTCCATTACCTTCCTCAAGATGCGTAGGAGACCCTTTGCAAGGATACCAAGTTGTTTGGCGCACTATTCAGTGGAAAGCAAACCGCACATTTGCGTATTGGAAGCCAGCTAAACTGTGCAAATGGGTGCTGATTAGCGGCTAATCACAATTGTAACGCTTCTATTAGAAAGCATTTTCTGCCGTCTTTTTCAAGTTTACTCCCTGGATCTGAGTGTGACAGTGGTTTTATTGAGTCCCGTGCCTTATGTTGAACACTAAATGTGGCTTGTTTGGTTAGCATTCACTGAGGCCTGCTGACAGTAGCACAGGCGGTTTGATTAGCATCTCATCCTGCCCCAGGGGTAATGCAATGCGTGGCTGCTGATTGGTAAGACCACAGTTCAGGGTTGGATAATTGAAACGGCATGCTTCCATCTTCCCATTCAGTCCTCCAGAGATACAGAGCGCTACACTTCCCGCATATGCTGGACAAACGT
>NW_020523298.1:0-62303 GCF_003368295.1 Carassius auratus | reverse complement strand
TTTTATGACAGTATGTTGTAAGTTTACACACAATTTTATCATAATATAATTTAGTCATCGAAAATAGCAATTTTGTCATTTTGTACAGTTGTGGTACTCTTATGAATGCTTAGCGGAGTATGACACAGAATTGTTGAATAAAGTCATCATTTTTGTTTGAGCAAAAAGAGTATTCTCGTACGTAGCTTTATAAAATTATGTCCTTAGTACCTTTTGGGCCTTGAATGTTTCAGTTGCATTGCTGTCTATGCAGGGTCAGAAAGCTCTCAGATTTCATCTTAATTTGTGTTCTGAATATATTTTAGGGTGAGTAATTAAAGAAAAGAATATGTGTTTTGGGGTGAACTATCCCTTTAATTAACTTGCTAACAAAGTACCTCGGTTTAGCAGTTTTTATTCATTCTTCAGTTTTATCTGAAGTAGGGCAATCCCTGAAACTTTTTTGTTAATTAAAATAGTTTAATTATTGTCATGCTCTAGATTTTTTCTACTTGTCTTCATTATTGTTCACAAAAAAAAAAAAAAAAACAACTCTTAATGTTAATCAACATTTTTGTAATTTCGTTGTTGAGTTATACAGTAATAGAACTCGGCAAACTGCTGCCATACCTCATATTTAAATGTTTTGTCTTCTATTTGTTTCCTAGAAACTACAGCCATTTTGCTTAGAAGTTTGCTGTGACTAGCTTCGACACTGCCATCAACACACACCAAGTTCTTGTTCATATGATGATCCTATTCAAGCTCTTTTATCCTAGATTTTCCAGGCGCCACTTTTTCAGCCCTGTCTCAAACAAATACCACCAGAAACACGGTGGAGACAGTCTGTTGCAGTACCGCCATAGAAGACGGTGTCACCTAACACTGACTTTCAGAGAGTTGGAGAAAGATAAAAACAGCTGAACACATGGCTTCCATTACCTTCCTCTAAGATGCGTAGGAGACCTTGCAAGGAATAACCAAGTTGTTTGGCGGCCACTAGTTCAGTGGAAAGCAAACCGCACATTTGCGTATTGGAAGCCAGCTAAACTGTGCAAATGGGTGCTGATTAGCGGCCTAATCACAATGTAACGCTTCTATTAGAAAGCATTTTCTGCCGTCTTTTCAAGTTTACTCCCTGGATCTGAGTGTGACAGTGGCTTTTATTGAGTCCCGTGCTTATGTTGAACACTAAATGTGGCTTGTTTGGTTAGCATTCACTGAGGCCTGCTGACAGTAGCACAGGCGGTTTGAATTAGCATCTCATCCTGCCCCAGGGGTAATGCAATGCGTGGCTGCTGATTGGTAAGACCACAGTTCAGGGTTGGATAATTGAAACGGCATGCTTCCATCTTCCCATTCAGTCCTCCAGAGATACAGAGCGCTACACTTCCCACATATGCTGGACAACGTTAGTATCAGGCTCCGTGCCAGACTCATATCCCTCGTCAAGACGAAAGAAAATGAAAGAAAATGTTTGGCTCTGTCCTTGATGAGAGCAAACCTTGCCAATCACAACTACATCTTGTTCCATCTTCACGGCAATCAAGGACACATAACTAGTACAAAATCAGCTGAAGTTGGCTTCGTGGCCTGGCTTTTTTTGCACTTACCTCTGAAATATGGGGCTTGCGATGCTCATCTAGGTGATGGTCGTCTCAGTGTAAGACATCACCACTGACTATCATTCTTTCTCAATCCCATTCGTCCTTGCCCTTTGTTTTCAACGGTACCTGACAGTGAAATTGGCAAATATCAGGTGTTGTCTTGTCTTAGACTAGCTCAGAGTTGAATCCAGTCTCATCTGCTGTAGCTGAACCTGCCATGAACTGGCTGCTAGCCTGGTTTTGCACTGGGATGAAGGAATCCTCGCAAGATGGCAGCTTCATTGGCAGAAAACAAATTTAATGAATGCCTTCTGCTGGGGTCCTTCATCCCAGTGCATCATTTTCTTTCTGTTCCCCATTGTTTGTTCTTTCTCTCCTCTGTTTCCCTCAGAAGTTGTCACCTTAGCGAGCGCTGAAAGATCCTAGTCGCTTTACTCTCCTATACAAAGCAAATTTACAGGCGTCTCTCCATATGTGCAGCGGGAGATCCCCTGCCCGCCTGCTTCTGCCCTGTGTGTAGTGTTGTCATTCTAATGGGAACAGATCCATCTGCTACTACCAGATGTGTCTCGGGGGGAGCGGTCGGCAATGTACGACGCGGCCCCCGTGGCATCCGGTGGGGAAATCCAAGTCAGGTGAGGTGAGACAAAAGAAAGGAAGAACGTGTATGTGGCGTTCCTACACGCGTGACTGTCTCTTTGTCCCTTGGAGATGAAGATTCAACTTGTAGTTGAAAGCCAAAATCTCACAACTGCCATTTTAATGAAGAAGGCAATGTTTGTTTGATTCTGGGATGATTACAACTCTGCAAGTGTTTACAAAGATTAGAAACAAATCACAGGTGAAAACCACTGATGAAAAAACATGTAAATAAGAATGGAATAATTAGTTTTGTTCGAGTTTTGATCTAGCGGTTAAACCCAAAGTGCCCTAGCTTTTCAAAGTATACTACAATTAATACTGTGAGCAAACACAGATGCTTAACATATGCAGGCTAGAAAGACTTATCCTTGTCCAGCGTCTGCACTATTACTCTCCAGGAGTTATAATCGGCTAATAATGTTGTGGATGTATCTTAACCCTTGAAGTCTTAATGACTTGTGATTTCCAGTAGTTTGTTGTTTGTAAAGTGTCCTCTGTTTCAAGGCAAGCTTAGCATACAGAATATGTGGGGTCTACAAATGCACAGGATGTGTGTACTATTTCTGATGATGTATCACACATAAAGATCTAATTATACTTGGTCTTTAGCATATGTACATTGTGTTGAGCTGAGACTTGTCATAACCAAGTTCTGTCCCTCCTTTTTCTTCCCATTAGCTATTTTATGTTTTCTCTAGTATCCAATTTAATATTAATCAGGCCACAAATAAGAACTAAACTAAAAACTTTGCTGTGGTGTCTCATGTAGAGCCTTCCTCCACTGGCTTTGCCATCATGGTGTGAAATGGAGAGGAACATCAAACATCGCAGACATCCTATCTTTGACTCTGGCAGGTGGTGAATGAGGAGCAGTTTGCGTCTGCTGGAAGGTATTATAAAGGTGCTGTGGTTACAGCTGCATGCTCCTGGTTTCCACAGAGTTTCACAGGGAGCTTTTGTGATGGAACCTGAAAATCAATCCTCTTCTCTCTTCGTGCACTTTGGGGAGGCAGAAGGGATTTTTTGCCCCTATTTTCATTATACATCTGCATTTCTTAGTCATGACTCGTCATGCTTAAAAGAGAATGATTTTGGACCTGTGACCTACTGCATCTTCTCACACATGAAGAAGTCATGTGAGAACTACCAATACAAATTTTTTTTCTCCTTCTCCTTCTTTAATAATAATAATAATAGTAATAATATTTATTTTACAGAACAATATTAATATATTTCCTTAGATTAGTTATAATCAATAATTATATTTTCTGAATCAGTTTTTATTTTTCAGTAGCAATATTTCAATAAACAAATATTTAATTTAATAATAATAATAATATTAATAATAGTTTTTTATTTCTCATAACAATAGTAATATATTTTCTTTTTATAACTAGTATTATTGTTTTATTGTATTTTTTAGTACAGTGGTAATATAAAAATAGTCATTTGTTCCTTTTATTATTAATAACTTTTTGCACAGAATAATATTATTTGTTTATTTAAACTTTTTATAATTTATTTATTTTATATATTTTTAAATTGTCATTCGTTTTTTGTAGAAACATTTTGTTTGGTAAAAACACATTTTATTTCTACTATTATTATTGATGGTGGTTGGATTCCTAAAACAGTTGTTATAAAGAATATTCAAGTGTGAATATTATAGCGTTTTTGTCCATGGTATGTCTGTGGTGACTCTATTTATTTATTTTTTTTAAATAAAGTCTTTGTTCTTTTTTCCTAGATGTCTAACAACGACGATATGAGATTTGACATGTTTATCATATCACAGTTCAGTTCGTAGTGCTGTAGATGGCGTGAAACTGGTGAAAGGTGCCATATATATAGTTCCTAACTGCTCTAATATTTGCAATCATTTTGAACACCACTCCGGTTTTATTCCTCATTTGTGGTCAGAGTGGGGCAGATGGAGGGTAGGAGGCTGGTTTGTGAATTTGTTCTATTAAAGTCTCCAGGTACTCCAGGTGACAATTTCTGGATCGAAGAGAGCAGTGCAAGGCTAAAATGCTTGACACATTGATGGCACAACGCCCTCGATGGTTGATTTACACTGACTGCAAATGTGGCTGACCGATTGGATGCTTGTAAAAGAAGATCTACTGCAGGATGAGCCGTGTGTCTTCCGCCAGGAGTTATAGCTGTTCGTCACTGACATATGTAACTTTTCCTCAGTAGCTCTCTGACATCCTCCCTCATCTTCCCTTTACCTCATATTTTGCCAAGAGGAAGCCATTATTGCAAATAAAACAAGCTTGTTGGCGGAGTGCCCGTTCTGCTGAGGGAAATTTATTGAGCCGCCAGCGTATACTTCCTGCGGTCGGCCGGTGATCACGACCGTTTCCAGGCACAAATCTAGATTAAAGGAGCAAGAAAGTGCAACAGTTGTTTTATTTATTTTTTTTTTCAGAGTTGTGGAGCTTCAGAAACTCTGGGATTACATACTTTTGTGTCTTCCAAGTCACTTTCTAACTTGGTAATAAACTCCAAAACCTGAATTTGGAAGTGTATTTGTTCTTGATTTCTTGGGCTAATAAAGGATGTTTCTTCCGAGATTACTAGAGCAAGTCGAAAGTATGTTACACTTTTATACTGTCACAGTTACACGTGCCCATTCCCACTTTAATTAGCACAGTTCACAAGAAAGAAATCCTCTCTATCAATTTGATCTTCTATTTTTTGCTTCTGTTTGAGGGGATGGGTATCCTTCCTCGGGCTCATCTCAGGAGGGTCTTCACATGAGTGGGGAAATTACACCATGGAAAACCTGAAA
Organism: Carassius auratus; assembly: GCF_003368295.1. NCBI lineage: Eukaryota > Metazoa > Chordata > Actinopteri > Cypriniformes > Cyprinidae > Carassius > Carassius auratus. Next base: position 57,281 of record NW_020523298.1, on the reverse strand, counting down.
GCAATTTGTTTGGCATAGAAGAGTAGCATCCAAACCCGGTCCACAGATTAAATGACGGGCTCTATCAGGCCATCTCCCCCTAAAAGCAATCAAACAGACGCTGGGGAACAGAAGTGCTGCTGGGAAATTGGGGGCAATGCCTAACCATTCAGAATGGATTGAAGAGTGCTACTGCAAACCAAAGGACTATTGCAATAAGAATATTCCTTGTTTCAGCAGCTGAGGGGTGAGAGAAGAAACTAGGAGTGTAGAAATGCAGTCTCGATATTCTTCAAAATTTCATTGTTAATGGCATATGTTGTGATGCACACATTTTGAAAACATGGTTAAAAATTAATTAATTTAATTTAATTTAATTTTTTTAAGGCATGCATTTTATTCCTCTTGGTTATTTATAAACCTTCAATAAAAAAAGTAGTTTCTTTGCGATACAGACTTCACTGAAAGTAATGAGAACTCTCAGTTTAGTAAGTGAGTCATTTGATTCATGACTCATTTGATTGATTCACTGAGTGCATGAGGCTGACTCAAAACAATAACTACTTAAGTTGTGAGTATTTTTGAACCATTTGTGTAACCACGATTCAGCAATGCAGAGAACAATGGCATAAACTTCTCTTTTTTTTGTAATTTTCATGGAGTTCTTTGAATTAGACACTAGAATTAGAATACGTAGGCTCTCTTTAGTGGCATTAATTCGATAAGACAGCGGCAGGGTGGCTTTATGTAACCTTTCATCACTAATGCAAACATCTTAATTACACCAGCGTGTGTGCGTGTGTGTGTGTGTGTGGGTACAATTTCCTTTTAGTAGTTTCTTTATTTTCTTTTACACTTGCTCTGCAGGCTACATGTATATGAAGAGCAGATGTTTGTCTAATAAAGGGCTGAACACAAATACTAGTTTCTCTAATTCTCTTTCCCTCTCTATTATATCTCTGGCTTTTCTCTATTCTCAGCAATAACACAGAGCGGCAGAATTAATTAGGCTTGGCACGAAATGCTCCATTCCAATAAATCACTCCATTATCTCGCAGTGCTCCGTAAAAACAGCCTCTCATTTCCTGCATGTGCGAGGCAAGGTCACATTTTAACCCTCTTTCTCTTGCTGGCCATGTATTTCACGTCGTCTAAAACTGTGTCTTTGTCACCCAAAAGGGACAACTTCCTGTTCAGAAACTGACCCCGCGTCCCTTAGCGGATTGCAAACCCTCTGGATGTGGTTTGACGTTGCCGGTGAAAATGCGGGAAGGTTGAAGGGATTTATCATACTGCCGTCTGTTTAAACATTTTTTTGGAGCAGGCTGATGATGGACGCCAGCATCCCCAAAAAGGGGCCGTTTATAGCACCTGCGACCCATCACTGTGACAACTGGGGCTTTTTGTGTGAAGATGGTGTGTGTGTACATACATTAAACGGGCCAGGTGCCGCCACTACCCCACCTGCAAAGCAATGAAAGAAAAGCGAGACCCTGCGAATGAGAAGCGTAATAGATCACGCTCCGTTCAGACCGCTGGGACGGACAGGTATGATTTATAGATGCTCCAAAAAATGGGTCAGGATGTATTTCTCCCTGGCTCTGCCACTCAAAGAATCGGGGGCTTGAGAGCTTTGTCTTTCTTGGACGGCTGGACAAACATATTTAGCTGAATAGCTTTTGGAGACGAGATGCGTGCAGCTCCAGACGTTGAATTTGATACCGGAGCTGCGGGGCTCAAGCGCGGGGGTGTCGGAGGGCTTAGAGTCGGCTTTGAGATGAGTCCAGTCAGATGCTTATGTTGTTGTAGCGGTTTTAGTCTCGTGGCTCTCGCAACGGCTGTGGTGAATTAGCTTTGTGGACGTTAATTCTTTAACGGTAGAAATCAAGTTTTTTTCATTGTGAATTCCAGTTAATCGCAATCAAACTGCAGTTGTGTTATTTGGATTAGATTAAGAAATAACAACAATAAAAATACTGCTAACTAACACAATATGACACAATACAAACAGAACAATAAAAGAAAACATGATTTTTGAAAAATCTTTCGTTTTTGCAAATAAACTCTACACACACACACACACACACACACACACACATATATTTATAGTACACACATATTATGCATATATCATATCTTTTACTTTTGATTGATTTGACAGCCCTAAAATAAAGAAATAAGAAAAAATTGTCTTTTAATAATCATTTCAATATATAATATATTATGAATAAATAATATTATAATTTAATCATAATTTATTCATATGTTACGTATGTATTATACACACACACACACACACACACACACACACACACGTGAGATTTATAAATGTATCATACATTTTAAGAAATTGTGTATTATGTATGTTTCTATATGTTTTTTAAATGATAATTGGGCAATATAGGATAAACATCCTCTATTTAATTGCACATTCTCTTTCATTTAGTTCATTTTTTTTAAAATAATTTATAACACTGTCATATTTAATCTTTTTTTAATTCTGTCCTAATAACTTGTCTGCTGCTCTCCTGGAGGGTCTCTTAGCGCTTGTCAGGCTGGGAGAACCAGCTAGACTGGCTAAAGTCAGTTAAGACCAGCAAACCAGTTTAGGCTGGTTAAAGCAGTTTTATCTCATCAGGGGTATCAAACTGCTTCAAATCAAGATTAGCTGGGCTGCAGTTTCACAGAAGCTTCCCCAACACTGATCTAAACACCCTCAGCCTTGCAATATGCACTAGAACGTGAGAAACAACGTGGCACAGGAAGGACAGACGGGGTTGGGAAGCGAGGGGTACGGTGTCTCGGGAGCAGGAAGTCAAGTGTGCTTACTGAAGCATGCTGATGCAGCCTGCTAAAATGTGCCTGTTCGAGGCAGGCTATTGTGCCTGCTGACGTCCTGCTGCTGCCAAGTCAACCCACATGCTTCTTCAGAGTGACTCAGTAACCTCATACAACATTTATGTAATACTCAAGCTTTCCTATAGTGTTCTCTTCTATCTCGTACCCAGCGCCACAGGGGGACCCAGACGTCTCGCCCACCTCTTAGCTCCCTGTCTCTCCCCTTCGATAATGCGAATGCTTCACTCCTGCTGTGATGGACAACCTTAGCGCAAGAAATGCTTAAAGAGAAATATGTTCAGAGGAAAGCCGATGTCAGCCACTGTTGAACAAGATATTTCTGTCAAAGAAACGTGCGACAGGCATTAAGGCTTATTGACCACACCTGCTAATGTGGCTCAGATCCTATTAATTCATCATGGCTTTTACATTAAGGGCAGCTAACTTTAGTACACAGAAGGTCAAAACCTTGAGACTCATTTCCCATTGGGAAACACTATACAGAAGCAAACAAAGCAGGTTTACATCCCCAGGGACCTGCTGGAGAACTTTTTGTCAAGCTTATTTGCAAGTAATATACATAAATACATTGTTAAATACATGCATAAATGCATATATGTATGCATAACTATTGCCATGTTAGAGTAAATGCAAAAAGAGAGCAGTATGATTTTTTTTGCATAATATTATTAGATTAAAATACATTTAGTTTTATATTTTAATATTTAAAATATATTAAAAAACGAATTATATCTTAATCAGTTCATTCATTAGTTTATTTACTCATTCAGTTTATTTTATTTTTACTTTAAATTTGTATACACCCTTGTTTTTAATTTATCTTTTTTTTTCAGGGATTGTGCATATGATTATGATAATATGATAATTATTTATTATTTTCATGAGGTTGGATATTTTGTTTACTTATTTGCATCAGACTCTTTTTATTTTTTTATTTTTTTTTGAATTTCTTCATTTCTTCAATTAATTTATTTTTAAGTAGGTAAGTCCTATTCCCTCTCCTATGTATTCAACGTTTCATAAAAAAAAAAAAAAAAAAAAAAAAATTAAATAAATAAATGTATTTAATATTAATTTAATAGCTGAAAATGCATGTTTATATTTATAAAAAAAAATCTTTAAGGATTTTCCATTCACATGACTTTCGGGAAGGAAAAGGAAATGATATTAATTTTTTTCCCACAGTCTGTTTATTTGAATGTTGTTATCGGCATCAGATCTAGCATAATGACATCCACATCTTCTGCATAATGTAAGTTGAAGATGTCAAACAGTTTTTAGTGAAATGAACATTATACCCAGACAAACAACATGGCAGTGTGTTTTAGATCGTGTGATTGGTTTTCCGAAGGCTAGAGTCCTGGTTTAGATGACAAATGGCTGACTGGAAAGCCAAACGTTTGGTCTTGCATGAGTCCATAAGTGGAAAACATAACAAACCAAAAGGGCAATGTAATCAGTCGGAGGTCAAGAGCCTGGTAGAGGGGAACGGTTACTAGTCACAACAAAGCTACAAATTGCACCGCTGTCACACGGAGAAAAACTGCGAAAACAGCTTCTCTCATTCTGATTTATCCCACCAGGACCTGAGAGCCTCACAGTAACAATTAGGCCGTCATAACATCTCCCGTCATGAACAAAAATCTCCAGACTGCTCTGGGATACCAGATGTGTTGGGAGAACAAAGAAGTTCTGTAGTATGGCAAAACACACTGACAGTCCAGCCGGGCAATTCAGGCAGCAGATCGCTGTCTGCACACTTAATGTGGTTGTTGTGTTTTTAAATAAAGTTCAGTTCTGCATAACTTCAAATTAATTTTTAATGGATTTTAAGTTTGGGCATTCAAGCTCCAAAAAGATAAATGAAAACATAAAAATGTAGTATTGGAGTAATAAAATTGTATGAGTTACTCCGTATTTCAATGAATAGTTAAATGTACTCATCCGTCCTGTGCAGTGAATGGGTGACATCAGAGTGAAAGTCCAACAGCTGATTAAAAGCATCATAATAATCCATAAGTAATCCACATGACTCCAGTCCATCAGTTAACATCTGGTGAAGTGCAAAGCTGCATGTTTTTTTTTTTTTTTTTTAAGTTTATTTGGATAGGGACAGATACAATAACATAGATAAACTTTGACAGTCATCTGATGCATGTATCATAATGTTTTTAGCTAAAGCTAATTTACAACACTTGTCCCTAAGTAGGGCTTTTTGGTAAAAAAAAAAAAAAAAAAAAGGAAACAAACAAGTATAGTTTCATTCATATCAACATTAATATAATAACGGAAAAGAAAAAGGCTAAAAATGCAATACAATGGGAAGTAATACAAAAGTACTAAAAGTATACATAAAGGACAATCTAAGAAGACTAAATATGAGAGCAACTTTGTTCCTGAATTAACCACAATTTGATTTTTTTTTTGAAGGTGGCTAATGTTGGGATGCATTTAAGATGATCTGGCAGAGCATTCCATAATTTTGCACCTTTCACTGAAACAGCAACCTGGCCAAATGATGTTCTACGAAAAGGGATGTAACAATTGATTTTAGATGCAAATCTGGTGCATCTAGTACTTTGCTGTCTTGTTATTATTTTGCAGAGCAGTAGTGGAGAAGCATCATTTAAGCATTTGAAGACCAGTTTAACCAGATGCAGAGAAATAAAATTAGCAAAACTTAAGATCTTATATTTACTTAGAATTTGGCAGTGATGGTACCTTATTCTCTTCTTGTCTAGAACTTTCAAGGCTCGGTTGTAAAGACACTCTATGGGTTTAACTGATAACTGATGAGCTTGAGACCATGTGGTTAAGCCATAAGATATGTGTGAAAGAATCATAGAATTAAAAAAAATAAAAGCACAGTCTAGAGTCAGACAGTTTCTTATCATCATAAAACAGCTCAAATTGGCCCTAATGGTTTTACAGATTTTCTTAATATGACTTTTAAAATTCAACTGATAATCTATATTTATTCCAAGATACTTCACTTCAGGTACTTGTTCAATAAGTTCCCCATTAATTTTTATGTTCAAAAGTTGTGTTGGAGGTAGTTTTTGAATAGAGAAGCAGACAGAGTTTGTTTTTTTAGTATTAAGAGTTAAACAAGATGAGGCCAGCCAAGATGATATTCTTGCTAAATTAGCATTAAGTTTGTCAGCCACAGAGATACATGCATCAGCAGATGCATACACCACTGTGTCATCTGCATACATCAGTAGACCTATATCTGGACATACTACGTCTGGTAAGTCATTAATATATAGACTGAAGAGTATAGGTCCCAAGACCGTGCCTTGAGGAATGCCTGTTTTAATTTTAAGAAAAGTGGATCTCACACTATTAATCACAACACACTGTTCACGGCCCTTTACATATGATTCAAACCAGGACAATGTTTTTTTGGATAAGTTGAATTTAGCTAATTTTGAAATTAATATGTTGTGATTTACTGTATCGAATGCTTTTTTAAAATCTAGAAACACAGCACCAGCTACATTTCCCTGGTCAAGTGATTGTTTGATATTTTCAGTTAATAGACAGATTGCAGATTCTGTGGAATGGTTGTGCCTGAATCCAAATTGCATAGGACTCAGATACTGGTTTGTCTCAAGATAGTGCATGAGTTGTTCTGAAACAATCTTCTCTAAAACTTTAGATAAAGCTGGGAGAAGACTGATAGGTCTGTAATTACAAGACATTTTGTCATCTCCTGATTTAAAAATTGGTATAACTAGAGCATTTTTCCAACCATCTGGGAATTGTCCTGATTTAATGGATATATTAACAAGATAGGTGAGAGGCTGGACCAAAATGCTGCTATATTTTTTAAGAAAAGCTGTATCTAAATTAAAAATATCTTTTGAGAACGTGGTGTTAAGGTCCTGTATAGCTTTCAAAACAGCTGTCTCACTAACCTCCCTGAGCTGAAATGAGTTATCTTGACCTTCAAACAGGTCTACTTTTGTTAGGCCTATATCGTTACAGCATGGAAAGCTTGATGCTAGGTTGCTAACTGATTGTATAAAAAAGTTATTAAATTCATTAGCAACTTGTGCATTATCATTGATGGTGTGTTCACCCATTTTAAGTTCATATTTTGTTTGGGTGAGATTACCCTTTGGATTTAGTAGGCTGTTTATTTGTTTCCACATTAATTTGCCGTTCCCTTTAGCCTCTGTTAAAGCTTGAATATAATAATTTGATTTAGACATTCTAAGTTCTTTCACAACTTGGTTACGCAAACCTTTAAATAGTTTCAAATCAGTGTCCCTTCGGGTCTTAATAAAAGTTTTCAAGGCAAGGTTTGTAAGAAACAAATCTATCATTTAGGAGTTTTCACTTTAAATCATCACTTCTGGCTAAAATAAGAGTCCATCGTTTATAATAACGCTGTGAAATCCAGTGAAAAATTCCTTCTCGTTTCCTCTCACATCAAAATCCACTGATATATTTGTCTAGAACTGTTTTGGCTCGTAAACACTGCTTGATCTGTGCATATTTCTCAGGCAAAATGAACGTTTTTTCCTGGACAAGCCAATATTACGTACAGAGGACTCATATTTTAGTGGTTTCAAGTTAAAACATCTTGATTGATGGATTACAAACATGCAGATTTTCGCTTTACAAGATGCGAACTGATGGACTGGTGTGGATTATTGTGCTGTTTTTATCAGCTGTTTGGACTCTCATTCTGACGGCACCCATTCGATGCAGAGGATCCGTTGTTGAACAGGTGATGTGATGCTAAATTCCTCTAAATCTGTTCTGATGAAGAAACAGGTGGCTTGAAGGTGAGTACATTTTTGGGTGAACTATTACTTGAATGAATTTTAAGATTGGGATTTCAAGTAAAAAAAAATAAATAAAGAATTGCGTTGAGTTACACAATATTTGAAGTTATATTAAATTAACATGCAATTATGTACAGTAGAAGAAAATCAAGATCTAAAGTTCTAACAACTTAATCTTGACCTTTCTAAAGAATTTTACGTTATAGATTACCTCAGTTTTCTATTTAATTCTACTAACTTGTTAGGTGTACCGCGTGCACTGTATATTTCTTGTTTTCCGACTGGTTTCTGGTGGAAATTTGAAGTTGTTTCAATGAAAATCTTCCTTTCCGCCACAGCTTCCAAATGTCATTCGAGTTCATGGTAACTTGCCAGTTCACGATGCATTGCACCAGGTGTTTATTGAGAACTGTGGAAGAGAACTTGCTTTGTTTGCAGTTTGAGTGCAACACAACTTATTCTCTCTAGACGGTTTGAGCTTTCAGACATAGAGATGGAGTGCACAAACACTTCTTCATCTGCTGGGAAGCTTGTTCGGCTGTTTTTGGGCAGACTTCTCTGTGTTGTAGTGTTTTATTAGAGAAGCTTCAGTGGATCTTGTTGTCGTCGCTCTCCTCTGGGGGTTTAGTTTAGCTGTGTAGTTGTGGGTAATGGAGTGGACTTGCGTGCAGTACTGGTTCAGCTAAACACCCAATGCTCCTAGTGGCCACAATAGCTGAAGGGATTACAACTAGAAAAGTGCTGTTGACAAAAGCTGAAAGCTGTTTTCTGTTTATGTTCTCCTCAAGTGAAAAAGGGACCCCGGTTATACACTCAAGTCAAGTCTGTTGACTTACCCAGCCGTTGGGTATTTCACAGCAGGTCTGTCAAAAGCTCAGTTAGGGCCAGACATATATAAAGACCCAGAGGTTCTCTCTCTCTCTCTCTCTCTCTCTATAGGTCATTTTCCCATTAGCTTATAATTTTCCACAGTGCTCAGCAGTAAACATCACCAAACCGTATAAGAAATGGAATTACTTTTCAGACATTAATTTTGAATTACCGGCGTTATGTTTCTGGTGGCGCACTATTAAATTGACAGTTTTAGACAGAACTTTTATACAAAATAGCACAATGGTTATTTGTGCTGTGGTAATGCCGTGGTATAGTGGAAGATTTTCAAGAGCAGATTTTTTTTTTGCTAAAATGTTCACTAAAATAATTATTTTGTATTTTATTTTATTTTAATACTTTAATACCACATACCAAGTTTCATAGCTTATTTGCTTACTTGCAACTTTTCTATTTATTTGATTTTAAGTACTGAACAACATAACAAGAGTCATAGCTTATTCACTTACTTGCAACTTTTTTTTATTTTTTATATTGAAACTATACCAAGGGTGATAATATTTATTTATTCATTTAACTTGAATATTTTTACATACTAATCACTAATATTCATTTATTTTGTTTATTCGAGGTCTTGTGAATTTTTATGGTGATCTACTACTGTGTTTTTTTTTTTTATAAGATGTATTTTGTATTACAGTAATTATTTCACTTTTATTAATCCATGGCCCCTGCAGTGTTAAAGACTGCTGGATTCTGTACAGACAGTCTATGGTCTATCATGTGGTCTGTTATTTGATCGTTTTGTTAGCCTTGCCCTGCGCGTGCTGGATCTGACCCTGAACAATCTCTGCTCGATTAATCACTTCCACAAGGTCATTACTCGCTGTACTAATGGCCAGTGTTGAAATAGCACTTTGAGTGTGAATTAGCTGTACTGTAAATAGTCCGTATCTTTTGGTTCATTCCACTCTGCCTCTTTTCACTTTCAATTTGTTCCCACCTCTTCATGTCTTCATGTCTTTCTTACTAAAGTCAGCTTGCATGCAGGTCTGCTTCACATGTTCCTAAATTCAGACGGCACAGATTTGGGGCCGAAGGTGAACTCTGGTAAAATGTAGAGGCAGACAGCGAATTTCAGACCTATTTTACCCACGACAGAGCCGTCACAGAGAGACCGCTGAATACAGATGAGTCTCTCTTTCTGTTTCTGTCACACTCTCGCTCCGTTTCTGTCAATTTCTCTGTCGCTCTGTATCTAATCCAAAGCCCTTATATAAAGATGGATAAAAGATTTATGAGATTGAGAATTTCAAAGAAGTAGCTAATTAACATTATTATCTTTCATCATAACTTTCATATATATTTATGCATTTGGCTGATGCTGTTTTTCAAACCGACTTTTAGTGCATTCCAACTTTGCATTTTATCAGCATGTGTGTTCCAGTAGGGACCAAACCTATCAAAGAAATAATGGTTAAAATAATAATAATAATTGTTATTATTTTAATGTGTTATGCATAATTTATTTTCTTTTTCTTTTATTTTATATAATTTAAGTTTAATAGTATTTTATTATATATATATATATATATATATATATATATATATATATATATATATATATATATATATATATATATATATATATATATATATATAAGATGATAATGGTGTTGTACAGTCTTAAAGCAGAGATACATGCAAATATGATTATGTTTGTGATTCATGTTGATGTCCCTGCAGGGATTTTCGTCTTTTCGAGAGGCGGAAGTGGGTTTTAGAATATAGAGAGTGGTGCCATCAAAACAATTATGCTCATATTCTGGTCCACTCCACAATTTCTGTGGCGCTCTACAGAGAGGATCCTTGACAGTAAAGAACATCATGTTTAACCTTTGAGGAACATTGGATTGCTTTGAGTCTCTTTTATCACTCAAGAGACTTATTGAGTTGCCAGTTATGTTTTTTTCAATAATATCAATTGTATTTCAGATGTTTCTCCTAAAATGGCTGGGAAGACAAATAGACACCAATGAGACGTGACATATGGTTATAGTATAGTGCTTTAGCATAGCTTCGGAGTGATTTGATCACAGATGATGGTAAATCTGAGCACAGCTTGAGACACTGTTAAGATCTTTTGTAAAACCCATCTCAGATTACTGGTTTCTTTTCCTCAGGAGAAAAAATAAATAAACTTGTCAACATGAAATCAATTAGTATTTTCTTTTTTTGTCATACCTTTACTAATTTTACATTTTTGTGGTCTTGATGATTATTGTAAGATCTTATCTTGATCACTAGAAAAAATTTGTACAAATTTGCTCTTAAAAAAGATACAAAAGCTGTCACTTTTTATAAGGTACTAAAATGCACCCTTTAAAAAAGTTACAGTTGTGTGCCTTTTTAAAGAGTAGCATGCAAAACAACCAACAAGGAGATTTAAAGAGTCTCCTTTTGCTCTCATTTCCATATGAGAGAGAAACCAAGATATTACAGAGATCTAATTAGTGATTTTCCATTTCTGATTTCTTCATTTACAATCTTGTGAAATTCCGTAAAAAAAAGAAAAAAAAGAAAAAAAAGAAAGAGATTAAAGTCTTCAATATCAAATGATCCATTTGGAATGAAGTTAACTACCCCGTGGCTTGTATGATCCAATATCAGTTAACAATTCCGGTGTGATAAACTGTCACGCGGTGTTTATTTCATGCTGTTTTAACCTTTTCCGGAATTCTGATACATCTGGACACATAATTACATTTGGCACGTCACGCGGCCCATTCCGGATTTGTATTTGGCTGCCACATCCAATAGATTTTAAACACCTGCATTAATGAAAACAAACAGATCAGGTATTTATTGACATGGTGATAACGGGAGGGCTAGCATTTCCTGAGAGAGAAACGGAGAGGGAGAAAGGGAGAAATAATTGTTTATTGATCTATCCTCTGCATTTAGGGAGTGCATTAAACCCGAGGACAGATTGCTGGTGTCTGTCAGAGATGAGCGGAGGGAGGGTGTGGAGCAAATGTTCTGCAGATATTGCATGAAGGAGAGTGAGAATCGATGAATGCGATGTGCTGCCAGTGTCAGAATCCCAATGTGAGGGCGGGGGATGAGCTATACAGTCATTCACACATATTTGCTGGATGAGTCATATATTTCCTTGAAGAGCCTTCTTTGAGTGTGAACCATTACAGGACACAAATTCCCATAAACTGGGGGTTAATAATGTAATTGCATGCAAAAATAATCACAAAATAGATCTGTATAATGTGCCGATATGTTATGGTGATGAGAATAAATAGAGATCAGATGGAGGCTTCTGCTCAAAGTCAATGGGAAATTGTGTTCGCAGATTGTATTATTAGTGGTTTATGATGCATTTATGAGTGAAAATTGATTTTTAGTTGGGAAAAAAATGGTGGAGAGTTCTTGATTTTCTATACAATTTTGAAAAAATTCTTTGCATACTTTGCAATCTGTTTTTATTATTATATTATATTTCGTTTTCATTTAAATTTTAGTTAAAGGTCCCGTTTTTCGCGGGTTTTTTTTGAAGCTTTGATTGTGTTTACAGTGTGCAATATAACATGTCTTCATGTTTCATGTGTAAAAAAACACAGTATTTTTCAAACAATTCACTTATCTCCATTGTGCCAGCGGTTTCTGTGTTGTGATTCGACTGTATATAAATATATATATATCGATCTATATATATATATATATATATATATATATATATATATATATATATATATATATATATTTTTTTTATAAATCTTTATATCGAGTAAAAATGAATACTGCATTGACAACTAGTAGTCTAAATATTTTCTTTCAGTTAAATTTTTAAACCCTGATTTTCTTTCAGTTAAATTTTTTAACCCTGATCATTTTATCAAATGCAAGACCTGATCCATAACACATCTTCTTCAGTGTTTCAGATCTCAACAATGTCACATTTGCTCAGATTTGCCAAGAAAGTCTGCAATCCACAAATCTTAATATAAACTCATAACTTTTCTCAAACCCAGATTACCTAGTCTAAGTTATTTGCATTAATTTTATAACTCTATAATGGTTTTGTTTTGTGTTTTGTGACTTATTTTTTGCCCTTTTAATTAGACAGGACTATGACGCAATTGTTTCATTAAAGTTTCCAAAGCTATGAAAGAGCAATAACATTATCCTCCTGGATAACACTGGATAACACAAAAATATGTGATGAAATGCTGGTGTATCGAACGCCTCTAGACTCTACATTTAGTTTTTCCTTCTTTTATCAAATGAGATAAAGGCTCTTGTCTTCACCACAGTCCTCAGAGACTTTAAATCCAAGTCAGACTTGATTTGACTTCATTTGATTGACCCTCTAACCACATGACAGGAGCTGTCTATCTGCCTCAAACATCCAATCCCGTCCCTCACACCTCTCTCCCAGCGGCTCTCTTCCCTTTATCACTTCCTTTTCTTTTTGTCTGTTAGTTACTCGAGTTGCATTTTGAATGACTGCTGTCCGGGCCCTTTTGGAATGCTGTGACAGCTCCCTCGTGGCCCAGAAGTGCGAAAGGACCTGATAGGAGAGTTTTATTGTAAACGGGCAGCTCTGGGTCTGGCTGTCATTGTTCCGATAGCCGTGCACCCTGGAAGGGACAGTGGGTTTATTCATTCTGTTCCATTTCTGATGCAGTGTGGGGTTTGTATTCCCAGATGAGGTTGGATCTAGCTGAAATGTAAGAGCGCTGGGCTGGACAGGTCAGCACTGAGACCGAGGTCTGTAATAAAAGACTTGAGAGAATAAAAAAAGAATAACTACCTGTACATCTAATCATAGTGCTTGAGTGATCTGAAGCATCATGTTTAAAAACTTGCATAGATTTCTACACTAATAAGTACTGGTTTGATGCCTTCATTATGCGCAGTATTTTATATATCTGATTTTTTTTATATTCAACTGATATTGGGTACTGTCTATTGATTATGCATGCTTGTCTCTCTGTTTTTACATTTAGAATACCTTGGACATGTAATGTTCACTTAAAATTTAATCTTTAAAACCTGAAGTAATTTAATAACATGTTCAATGTAACCATTTGCAAAATATTCATTTGAAATATGTTACATTATAATGTTGTGATGCTTGAACTTGCTTGTAGCATTTACATGTATTTGTTTGTACAAGTTAATTTCTTTTATCGATTTTTATTTAAATATTTAAAGATTATTTGTACAGTTGTTTTTTGTTTCTGATTTATTTTATTTTGGAGTAGGTTGGTCTCCACATTTTTGGCCAAATATCGCTGTTTATTAGTATTATTATTTACTTTTTTAATCAAGATCAAGATTTATTATTATTAATTATTATTTTATAAAATCATTTTGGCTTGTTTGTTTGTTTGCCATTTATTGGTTATCATACAGAATTTTAACACTCATATACTTTCAAGTTAAGCTATTGAATAAAGGGCAATAGAATCCAACACATTAATTAATTAATTCATTCATTCCATAAAAATACCACATAATATTAACAAATAAAAATAGCTTAAATGTTTTATTTATTTATTGCCAGATTTATTTATTTAGTTACTTACTTACTGGATTATTAACTCATCTTAGCACTTCAATTTATAACCTTATCTGGCTGATAAAATAATTGTCACAAGAACAGACAAGTAATAATTACCTACTAGAAATGTTAACATGAATGTAATATAGCACTGGATTTACATTTTGTTCCAATTTGACAGCAAATTAAGGGTGGCTGGCAGGTTTCTGTTGGCACTTGAACTAAAATGGGCCTTGTTTTTAATCCCTAATGAGCATTAACGGCCTGGCAGATGTGGCCCTGATGTAAGAATGAGAGGCCAGTGAGGTGGAAGATGGGAATGTTAACTGTATTCAGCGGGTTTCGGCTCATCTTCAGATTAGCAAGGCCAAGTATTGGCTTACCCAGTCCCCAGGGGTCCTCCATGACACGTCAGGATGGCCTTTGCAAATGCCAGAACAGAAAAAGAAGGATATGACTGGCTCCACTGAGGCTAATTACCTCCGCATGAGTATTCATGAGAATCTGTGGGGGGTTTTTATCGCCCGTTTTTTTTTTACTTCCATGTTATCGGTTCGTTTCCCTAGGCACTTTGAGAAGGTTAACATTTTGGATGAAGTCCGCCAACTGGTTGGGAGTGGGATTTTCTGCCAGCGTCGGAAGAAAGAGGTCCGATCAGAGAAACATAGGTCCTCCTGAACCTGGAGAGAATCATATTGGCAGGAAATTCAGCGTTGGCATCTGTTGAGTTCTGGAAGGGCGACAAGATTTGATCAACATTACAGCCAGATCTTACAAAGTTTGGGGTTTCATCGAGTTTTACCCCAGTGAAGGAACAGCTCATGCATATTGTAATGCTTGTTGTGGTTGGCAGGAAACATATTTGGTTGGAAACGTCCACAGAGATGAAGGTAGATGTATTTAGTAGACACGATGGTCCGGTAGGGTGTCACGTTGGCATTAAAACTCCCTGGCAAAATGAAGGCTCTTGGCCACATCCTTCCTAAGGTCAAGTTTGGAAAAGGAATCTGTTTATATATCCATTCTGAACTTCGCTTAATGATTTGGAGCTTCCTGTTGGAAAAAATTCTCACATATCTAAATTGCCACAGTTGAAAATTTCACTACATGCGTTGTGTTTGTTAATTTCTGTCTGTGGCATGCAGTTTAGCATGCTGGTAATTGAAATTTTTGCGCTGGCATGCTCTGTCTGATTTAAAGGATTACAGTACACTGGCTTGCCAGTCCCTCCGCTGTTTTCTGCCCAGTTGAAAAATGCCATTCGCTTTGACTGTTTAATCAGATTTAGCCTGATCTGTTCCACAGCAAATGAGAGCATCTAACAGCGAAGCTGGTTGCTTTTGTTATGGACCCAATCGTTTTTGCCCCAGAAATCCCCTCGGTGTCGTCAAGGCCACCGACATCTCCGAACAGCTTTCCTGCTCTGCGGTGAGCTGGCCGCTGCCAAGACTGCGTCACACTAAGCCAGAGAGTTATCACCTCCAAACATCCCCGCACATTCATCAGCCTGCGTTATCAGAGATCTGTTTCTTCCTCAGCCTAACACAAGCTTCTCTGGACTGCTCCCGTTTACGGCCTGAGTATTTTTAACCCTTATGTGCCATATGGGGACTCATTAGATAATAAATAATCATTATTTAATTAATGATGAATACAAACGATCTACAAAAAAATATTAAAAATTAAATTAACAGACTTGTATCAGTATTAGACAGAACTGTTAACAACGACAGTAAACAAGAGGGAGATGTTAGCACTGTGTGCTCAGGCGCTGCCGCTTTTAGCGCCGTCAAAATAAAAGTCGATGCAAATATTTGAGAAAAGCCATATATCGGTCTTACCGATATATCGGTCGAACACTAGTTATGTTAAATGTAGGGTAAAAACTTCAGTAAAATCTGCCCATATTGATTTGCTTTGGTCAGAAAACCATATCAAATTTTAAAGGCAAAAAATTCCAAATTAGAATTGTTTTCTCCCCAACTACAGTCATAAAAGCTCAGCCAGTTCAAGCAATGTTAACAGAGAATGAGGGTTTAGAAGCTTCAGTGCTGATCTGTTCTAGTTCCTTTTTGTTTTAAGAGAACACGTCAGCTTTCTTTTCCCCCCTTTTAAGGTGTTGTTTTTTATTTGGCTTTAATGGCAAGAGAGAAGAGTGCAACAAAGGCGCAAACAAAGATGTGCCGCTGTGGTGTGAATGGAGCCCGCTGTTGCCCTTTCCCTTCCTCTTTTGTCAGCTCTTATCTCGTAGTGGCGTTATTCACAGGGTGATGGTAGCAGACAAAGAGTTGCTGCTGCTACCTTGTAAGTCATTTAAACGTCCTCGGCAAGATTATGGCTGACGTGGCAAACCGGGATGTTCAGAGATTCTCCGTCGCGCCGGGATTTGGAAATGACGCCTCGGCTTCACAAAGGAAAAACAGCGGCTCGTTAAAATGAACACTGAGCCAGTGCAAAGAGCAATCTCTCAACAAAATTATGGGCTTGGGCTGCCTCTCTTCACACCGTGCCACTCTCCCGTTTGCGCGCGAGAACCGACATCACAGCAATTTATTTTTCCATTAGTGCGAAAGCAACTTAAAGTCAGTTCTTGGGCGAGGGCGAGAGTGATTGTAGGGTGAAGCATAATTGCTTTAATTGAGTGGCAAGGCTTTTATGCCATTGATAAGGCCCTATTGATTTCTGAAGCTGTGCACATATTTCATGACCAATTGCCTGCGCTGTTTTGGTAATCGCTGAACGTGTTCCCTTAAGAAGAAGGGAGATCAGTCGGTCGAAGAGACTAAAGGGATGGTAGATTCACGAAGGCATTGACCTGAGTCAAGCAACTTTATCATGCTGTAGCCACATTGAGAGGCTGTAACTGTGGCTGGTTATTGGCCTGTAAGACCTGCTGTTGGGGTGTTATCTTTACCTCAGGATTGAGCACTGCATTTACTGGGCCTTTGTGGTCTAACTGGCTCATTTTTAGCTGCTAGTTCTTCTTATGCCATAAAATATGAAGGCAGGGGCTTTTCAACCTGGGGTCCAGGGATGACAAGGGGCCCCAGGGAGGTGATGAAGGGCCAATAGAATTTTTTCAAGTTTTGTTATTTGATAACATTCAACGCTAAAGTTACTTTAAATATTAAGGTCAGAAATCATAAGATTTGTTGCAGTTTTTTAAAAATCTGTTCTATTCTATTCTATTATTATTAAATGTATAAACATTACAAATATTTTTTTTTTTTACTTTTTTGCTTACATTGTGTCTTTCAGCTGGGTTTTTACATTTTTTTCAGATTCATATAATATAATGGCACACAATATCATTCCATAGCAACACACTGTATCATATAATGACAACATATTACATATTTTCAAAATTAAAAACCTATGTATTTTGTCAGAAAAAAATAATGCTTTCAAATTTGAAACAATGCAAAATATATAGTATTTTAATAATATGCTTTATTATAGTAAATATTTGTAAAACAGATTGTATAATTTAGGGAAGAATATGTTGTCATTATCACACTTCATATTTTTCTTACAAATTAAATGGGTCTTTTTTGTGTGTGTGAAAATATATAATTAGTCACCATAATATGATATGTTGCCATTGTATGATTTTGATATTGTGTGCCATTATATAACATGAATCATATAAGGGGTGGGGGGGGGGGTCCTTAGGATAAAAAAAAAGAAAAAAGGAAAGGACCAATGTGCATTGAATGAGGTCATTTTTAGTTAATTATGCTCTTTAGATTAGCTTTGGTGATTTTTGATTGAAATATTATGTGTTGAAATGTAGTTTAAAGTGGTATTTATGAAAATCATAAGTGAAGGATATGGCAAAATATAGACCGCAAGCAGGGTAATGTATAGCTTGGCAGTCAAGACCGTATGACTGTAAATTATCTTTATGCTTGTGGAGTCTTGAGGCCAGCTCAGCCTGACAAACAAGGATATTAAATGACAGAATTGACGAGAGGAAAGGAGTAATTACATGTTTTTCAGTGTTTATTCTCGCATTCCTGTGCGCGCATAAACACAGAATCCAGCTGATGGGAAACGCCTCATACATCGGCCATGTTGCCGTTCCCTTGCTCTACGCCGAGGCTATTTGCCAGAGTAAATAAATGTTTCCTCTCTGTCTGTAATATACGCCAGTGAGCCGAAATGAGTCTGATGAGGAATCAACATCCATCACTGAAGAAAAGGGATGAAAAAACCCTCCAAAAGAAACAATCCTGGGGCAAGAATCTGGCTGCGGAAAAGGTTAAGCGGCCAGTTAGTCTATTCAATGGCCGTCTCTGTAGGGCCTCGGTGACACAAACTTCACACTGAGGAATAACAGTGCATGGCTTAATTGTGTTGTGGAAAGGGTACGGGAGACCTTACTGCTAGGTATCTCTCACACATAGACATTTTGGCATTCCTCAGAGGGGAGAGAAAAGGAAAAAATGGGATTTATCTGCTCTTTTACACGTATACCTCTCTGGCCTCGCTATCTGTCCTAGACATTCAGTCAGCCCTCAGAGAGAGCAGGACGTCGAGTCCGACAGATAGACAGATAAAAAGAGAGGGAGAGCAGTTACATTTGTTTTGACTTAAAACTTGTTTTCGCATCGGTTAAATCCATTGTAGCCTCTGCACAGCAGGTCCCCCACTGCTCATGTGCTAAACATTGCCCTGGCGCAGCAGCTCAGAGTGACCCATCACAGGACTCATTTGTAGACCATTGAAAATTGGTCTGGCTGGCATCTTAACAGCTCTCCTCAGGCACTTATTATAGTGCAGACAACCTCAGACGCAGTAAAAACTTGCTCACCCCACAATCAAAATTGTCTTCATTTACTCCGCTGTTTCAAAACCGTGTGATTTGAAGAAAGTTCGAAACTCTGCTTTTCTTATAACAAAGATTACTGAGATATACTGTTCTTTCTTTCTTTTGTCTTTTTTGCCTTTTTTATGTGTGTATATACATGTATATATATATACTGTACAGACCAAAAGTTTGGACACACCTTCTCATTCAAAGAGTTTTCTTTATTTTCATGACTATGAAAATTGTAGAGTCACACTGAAGGCATCAAGTGCTATTTGAGCAAGAAGGAGAGTGATGGGGTGCTGCGCCAGATGACCTGGCCTCCACAGTCACCGGACCTGAACCCAATCCAGATGGTTTAGGGGTGAGCTGGACCGCAGACAGAAGGCAAAAGGACCAACAAGTGCTAAGCATCTCTCGGGGAACTCCTTCAAGACTGTTGGAAGACCATTTCAGGTGACTACCTCTTGAAGCTCATCAAGAGAATGACAAGAGTGTGCAAAGCAGTAATCAAAGCAAAAGGTGGCTACTTTGAAGAACCTACAATATGACATATTTTCAGTTGTTTCACACTTTTTTGTTATGTATATAATTCCATATATAATTCCACATGTGTTAATTCATTGTTTTGATGCCTTCAGTGTGAATCTACAATTTTCATAGTCATGAAAATAAAGAAAACTCTTTGAATGAGAAGGTGTGTCCAAACGTTTGGTCTGTACTGTGTATATATATATATATATATATTAGACATTCTGCAACATAAAGTGAGTGCTGGAAACTTCTTACACACAGAACTATCATATAATTTCATAAAATCTGAATATCGTGCACATTTTTGTGTGATCACGTAGTGCTTTTTTCCTCTTGGAGCTTGGCAATCAAAATGACCAATTTATTTGCTCCACTGAAGGAAAATCATACAGCTCTGAAATGAAATGAAGCTGAGTAAATGATGACAGAAGTACAATTTTGGGTGAAATATTCCTGTAAATGTGGAGCTTTCGAGGGGGACAGTTCCTCGGAGTGGAAGTCGGAGGATTATGGTCTGAAGATTAGCATATTTGCTGTTAACTCAGCCATGTTGTAGGAAGTGGGATTACGGCCCCAAGAGTTTAGTCATGAATTTGCTAGGAATTAACCTGCAGGGGCCCCATTTTCCCTTTATGATTGTAGCATTTTCAGCAGTGGGGTGGCAATCGCATGAAATGTTAACACCTACAGAATGGGAAGAAAAATGATGGATTTTACTCTCGTTTAGCGCAAGCTGGCACAGGCTTGTCAGAGTCAATTATGGTAAGAGGAGAGGTGTCTCTGGGAGATCTCACACCTGATAAACTTTCTCTGCTTCAGCAATGTGAGCCTTCAAAATACCTGCGTGCAGTTCCACGCTGTCACACCGCTAAAGCCCCGCTCGGGGGGTAAAGCTCTCTCACTTTCATTGATTATCCTTCATATCTGCTTCATTTATAACTCATCTTTCACCAATATATTCACACACTCCATGCCTTTCCTCTATCTGTCTATCTATCTATCTATCTATCTATCTATCTATCTATCTATCTATCTATCTATCTATCTGTCTGTCTGTCTGTCTGTCTGTCTGTCTGTCTGTCTGTCTGTCTGTCTGTCTGTCTGTCTATCTATCTATCTATCTATCTATCTATCTATCTATCTGCCCATCCGTTCGTCCATCATCTATTGTACTATCTGTCGTTCTATTCATCTATTGTTCTCTGTTTGTCCACCCGTCATCTATCGTTTTATCTATCGTTCTATCCATCCATCCATCCATCCATCATTCTATGTATTGCTCTGTTGTGCTGTCTGTCTATCTGTCTATGACTCTATTTGTTGTTTTAGCTATCTTCTGTTCATTTACTTTTTCGTTCTTTTCATTGTTATTTTATCGTTCTGTCTATCTGTCAATCTTTCTTTTATAATTCTGTCTATATGTCAGTCCTTCTCTTATTCTGTCTGTCTTTTTCTCATTCTGTCGATCTAGCTTGGACAGATTGTTTGATATGTACAATGACAATGGCAATCAATCGTCTTTGTAAAGTACTCCAAGTACTTGAAAAATATCACGGTATTACCATAGTAAAATATCTCCAATATAACGGTTTGAAGCTCAAATAAACTTAAGCTGGTTTGACTGATCAGCTCACAAGTCCCCAGAACCACTCTGAAACAGCTAGCCTACCTAAGGGAAACAAACTTTTGTTTTGTCATTTAAATGGTACAAAACCCTTACATGAATTAGCATTAGCAGCTGCTCCTGAGAGAAGAGCGTGGTGGTATCAGTATTCGTATTTGTGATTTTGTAACCTTGTGTTCTGGGCTTGAATAGTCAGGTTCGCTATTCTAGCAAAGCATGCTTGAGTTGACGCCTCGGAGGAAGCGTGGGAGCTGGTGTTAGCATGTTAGCCTTAGCTATGTGGGTGAGTGTTCGTTGTCCTGACCCTGTGGGTCAGTTCGATGCCCCCAGTACCACAAACGGCCATGTTTACAGCACACCTGTCTTAAACGGCCAGCCGAGGGCATTTTGAGTGGGAGGAGAGAGCTAGCAGAACTTTTTTTTTGGGTTAAAAGGGCCAAACTAAAAGATTTGATTCGGCAAGAACTGCATTGGAAGCAGATGCGTTAATAGAAGTGCTCTGTTTTGTTTTTCACCTTCAGAAAGTACAGTGGTGATAGCATCATACACAAATCTACATTTTGAATCTTAAAAAGGTTGCAATAATGTTTTTAACTATGACTATTTTAACGAAACAGCTTTATTATGGTTGTATTAAATAACATTTTTACAATTAAATGTAAATCATATAAAACTAAAATAATATCTAAAGCAACCAAAAAAAAAAAAAAAAATGTGTGTGAGTGTGTGTATTTGTGTAGTGCGGCTTGGTATTGATCTTATTATGATTATTGTTATTGTTATTATTGTTATCATTATTACTATTGATAAAATTAATTTATTATGCAATTTTTTACAATAGTTTTTTTTTTCTTGTATAATTTAATATAGAATTATAGACAATGATTAAAATGGTTTATATATAAATAATGCCATAAAACAGCTTTATTTTGGTTTTATTAAAATATACATATTTACAGAAAAATATAAATAGTATCTAAAATAGAATCTACCTGAAACATAATAGTACAGCTTGGTACTATTATTACATCATCATCATCATCATCGATGTTATATATACATTTTTTATTCCATTTTATAACAATTATATTTTTCCATTTAATTCATAACATTAAAATCATTTTTTTCTAAATTATTTATGTATAATAATGACATAAAACAGCTTTATTTTGGTTGTAATAAAACATACATATTTGCAGCAAAAAAATAAATTGCATCTAAAGCTATCTAAATCTGACAAATAATACTATCAAATTATGTATTTATTATGCAGTTTTATTGCAATTATATTTTTGTAATTTATCAAATGTAAATATTATTACAATTATTCAAAATGATAATTAATGCCTAGAGATGTTGTTAACTTGATAAATGCTGTGGTGCTGAATGATTACCATTTTCATGTAGCATATTACATCATGGTGCTTCAACATATGTTATACTGTTAGTGTCTTCAAATGTCTTTAACAGCCATATGAATGTCTTTTAAATGGTTCCTAGCAACTGCTTAGCTGTTAGTTTTTCCGATGCCGCACACACGATTACCTTATTTCACATCCTTACAACTACTGTCACGCAGTACCGTCGGTGCGTGATGACCCTGAACACATTTTCCGCTGTGGTTTGATTAAAAGTGAAAGCTTCCTGAACGTCGCCGGCGTGTTTATCTGTCCTCACTCTGACGGAGCGAGTTAAAGGTGCATGTATGTGCTTTTTGGTGACCAATGAGGCAAAGAGAACGAAACGAAAGGCTGATATATTACGCTGAGGCACCTTCACCCACTCGACTCTTAATGTACTGCAGTTTTTCATGCCATTGGACACGGATGCACAGAGAGAGAAACGGCCGAAAGAGATGCTACATGTTGAGAGAAAGTGAGAAGTGTAGTCGAGGGAAATGTGAGATCCATTCAGCCAGCTCTCAGCACTGAGATTGCCAACACCGGCCTGTCTGAGGCAGATGACTTCTGGATAGCTTCAGGGGAAATTACTGTGTACTCCTGCGAAGAACAGCCTTATTTAGCCGCAGACAAGAGAGGTGAATTTAGACCGGCTCATTTCGAAGGTGCTTCTAGAAAATCGCCGTCTAAAATAAAGGTTGTGTACCATGGAATGGCTGAGGAATAACAGACTTTACTTAAGGCCTGAGGCTCATATGAAAGGTTTAGATGCTAAATCGCTGACACAGTTTTGGGAATAGTATGAGGATGCTTTACAGCACCTGATTGACAGGAGATCTGGCAAGAAAGACTCTTCATAGTGAACTTAAACATTGCACTGCTTATTAAGAAAAAGGGATTTCCAAAAACAAGTTTGAGTATCTTAAAAAGAGACGTTAACATGGAATAACTTTTGTTTTGTTTTGTTTTGCCACATTATTTTGTCCAGAGAGGACAGGAAATGAGGAATGTCACGATATCTAATTAATACTAAAAAATATCTGCAATTATTTTATTTTTGTATTTATGTATTTACTTACACTAAACAATTTTTATTTTTATTATTATTATTTTTTTTTACCACTTTTTATTGTTAGGGAAGTAAAGATAGGACAGGGAATTTTGCAGACTGTCCCCATAAGTTAACATTCCATAAAAAATGCCTTTGCAATTGTCCATAGTTTTATTTATTGATACATTTATTTTATTTTTATTGGTTTACATATTTTTTAACACATGTATACTAATGTGTTTATTTTATTTTATTTTATCACTTTTTATTATTAGAGCAGGAAATTATCAATGATCAAAACTATCTTTGCAATTTTGTAATATTTATTTATCATTTGTTAGTTTGTTTGTTTATTAAATAAATGTATTTAACCAATGTGGTTTCATACTTTTTCCTGTTTTTTATTTTTTTATTTTTTTTTATTACGGAAGTAGAGAAAGAATAGGACTAGGACTAAAATACACTTTTTGATTTATTTTTTTTTTTTTTTTTTATAGCAGAAGCATGTAAACATCTATTATCCTCACACTAAAGTGAAAATACGGTTTGAGTCTGGCAAACAGTGCTTCAGACGGTGTTCTAGAGTCAGGCGGCTCATACGGCTCATTCGGTCCTCCTGCACGAAGGGCCCCATCCTCAGAACCCAATGGGCCGTGCGCTTCTTTGTAATGGGCCAGAACATATGAGCTCCACATGTTTATTAGCTGAGGAAAACAGGCTTGTTAACTCCATCCTGAATACACCCTTCACAGTCTTCTGAATCGCTGTTCATCTCTTCCATCTTCTAAATGTTTTTTGCTCCCTTTTAGCAGAATTAAAGCACCAATAAGTTGGGTTTGTTTTCTTTTATTTCCGGCAGAGTTCATTCAAACTTCTGTTTTGTTCCTTATTAAAATGTCTCAGATCATAATGGGAGACTTTAAAGCATAATGGCTCATGTTTTATTCAGTTGTAAAATGTGCTACAGGGAAGCTCAAAGCACTCCAGTTGAGAGGTGGACCTGTGAAGTTAGAGGTGGCGGGGACTTAAAGACTGAAAATACTGCCACTCTCAATGGATCGATCGGTGAAACTGCCACTTTTAAAGTGAAGTATGTAATTTCTGAGTCAGTAGCAGCACATAATGATAGTTTCCAAACAGGCACATCTTCCACCCTTTTCGCATCCTTCTTCCATTGTTCTGCAAAACTGGAAGTCCTGCTCCAAAAGCATTTTTGAATTCATTTTGAATTGTATTATCCACAAGTCAGTGTGTGTGCTGTATGGTAACAGTGAATCTCAGCTGTGAGGATAGACTTGTTATAAAACAGTGAATTTTTAACACCATTACGCGAGTGTGTTCACACTTCCCTGGATTGGTTTCTTGCTCGTTGTTAAAGGAAACCACTATGGGATGATGTGTGTCTAAATGGATTCCCTCACTACTCCCTCACAGGCCTTTTACCATTAGTTTGAAATCATTTCAATGAAACTGTCAACTGTCTCTTCAACCCAGAATATTCGCCCTATGAACTAAAGAATTCGATTTCTACAATGTTGTCAAACAAATGCACTTTCTCTCATGTGGTGGGATAAAAACATAATCTAGTACTAATGATGTCACTCATATCTCATATCTCATATTTTATTTCTCTACCATCTGCCAGGAGAATCAAATCAAAGTTTATCAAATCAAATAAACATTTGGGCTGGCATGAAAAGTAATGATTATGGTGAAGTTTATTTGACAGTGTTAAAACTTTTTTTTTATTGTCGCCCGGATCTGAAATGTCAGATTAGTACCTGTAAATGTTGAAATGCCCTTACATCCCTCATGCTGTAGTAGCTCTGGTTATCTCCATACAGTATTCCTAGCACAGGTGGTCTCAGGCAACCAGCAGCAGTGTGCAAGTAGATGAAGTGATGGAAATCATACCCACAATAGTAGTAAAAAGAAGAAAAAAGTCTCTTCAGTCAGCAGGCTTATGTCTCAGATGAACGAATTCGCTGCTCATCACTTACAGTACTAGAGCTCGTCAGATGAGATGATTTTCAAATGATCTCTGAGATCCACAGATAAAATGGTTAATTAAATTAGAGCTAGTGCTGTGCCGAGACTCACCAGAAGGCAGCACACACCTGTACCTGAAAAAACAAGTGTTGTGGAAAATTCTGCAAACCTTCAAAACTCATCCATCCATCTGTCCTTCAATCCATCCATCCATCCATCCAGTTCTATTATTCTATGTATCGTTTTAACATTCTGTCTATCATATCCATCCTTCCATCCAGTTCGGTTGTTTTAGGGTTGAACGATATATCGTTATCGTATCTATATCTAGAGATGAACTTTCAAGATATTACTATCGAAAAAAGCAACGATACAGACGATATAGATTTCCCCTCTCCGCGCTCGCCCTCCATACAACTCTGGCAGTAACAACAAACGAGTGCCCTTGAATGCACCACTAAAGCCAGCGCGCACACACTACCAGGGAAGTGGGAACTATATTGTGAGAAGGGGGTGACGCGTCATTGCTTGTCACGTGACACACCGCAATCAGCAGCAGTGCTGAATAAATGATCATCTGCTTTTATGTCATTCTTCCTTTTTTATTCAGAATATTCACAAATGTGTTAGCTATGACATGAAATATCTGATATTCCGATTGTCAAATACATGCGAGTGGAAGTATATTGTTGTTTAAACACCTTTATAACGATCGCGTTAGTTGAGCTGTATGCGCGATGGGCGCCGCCATGTTAGTTTGTGCCGCAGACGCAGTTCAGAGAATCAGATCTGTTGGATTTACAACCTCTATGTTGTAAATTCTATTCCTCCCGAAATACTTAAGTAAGTGGCTGATGAACTGGGAATAGAATAGAATTCCCATTAGAATTGTGTGTTTCTCCCCACACGCAAGATTAGAATTGTTGTCATTGTGAGCTGGTAGGTTTTTCAGCTTGTGAGAATGTGCAGGTAGGCACCGGTCTCACAGTCTTATCTGCCATCTGAGTGGGTGTCTGTTCCGGAACATGCTTGGTCACCTCTAGAGAAGTCATCAGACCTTTCTGGTTATACTTGAGGAAAACAGCCAGAATAGGTTAGAGAGAGAGAGAGAGAGAGAGAGAGAGAGAGAGAGAGAGAGAGCAGGGCTATTGACTGATTTTCACTTTATCTATCTACCAACCACATCAACCATCTCTTTCTCTCTTCCTGCCTCGGATAATATCAGAAGGTCATGGCATGGCGTTGGTGAGGCTGTGTTTGTGTTGTCAGTTGAGCTGTATGTGCAGGGGAAGATAAGAAGTTTGCTGCTTTTCTTCTGTAATTTCAACTCTTTTCCTCCTAAATACATCATGCCACAGTAAAATGACCACCGGACAGGAAAATCTAATTTTGCTAAAATTGAGGATTATAGTGAAGGTATTCAAACACTGCAACTAACCATGACAGTAACATACTGATAATAATACTCACTGAGGTACTTTTTATTCCACCAAAATATAATAAGTGTTCTCTTCCTCTAAAAGGTAATTTGTGCACATGCATTATTGTGTAAATTTGATCTGAGATAATACTACCGAATATTATAATCCAATCCAAATATTATGATCTAATCAATCCTATTCGGTATGATTTGTAGCTTAATGCCTGTGGAAGTTAAATGTGTTGCCAGAGCCATTTTGTTTCTTTTACATCTGTAGTGTTTATTAATGTACTTTTTTGAAAAGCTGAGTCTGAATATGTTAAAGATCCCCTCTTATATGCCTTTTGCCCATAATCCGCGAGCAGAAGCTCCCAGCATGCATTTCACTGCTCCATGGGCATTAGGGTTCCTTCATGCCTGTAATTATTCTATAACTGCTGTTTCTCCAAGCTCCTGTGCATATAGGCATGAGTTGCCAATTATGCTCTCTGCCTGCGCTGGAGTAAATAGCCCCCGTGGACGGGCAGGTGTGACGCAGCAGGATTTATTACATGTGTTCCACACGTATGCTGCCGTCATGAGTGAGTGAGAGTTTAAATATAGCCCGTAGGCTTGTGACCATATAGCTCAAGTTTGTTGATGGTGTTCACAGCCAGTTTATCCTCCGAATGACTTGGTATTTTCTTTCTTTCTTCTGCATTTATTTTTTTAAGGTTGCTGCTGGGTCAGCATCAACTCGCCTGGTGTCAGACATTGCAAAAAAAAAAAAAGAAAGAATAGAAAATCAGCTTGGTTTAAAAACACAAACTGAGAGTCAGTGCTCATTAACATGAACACAAGACTCCACAAGATTTTCTTTTATTCCCTTTATTGTAGAGCAGTTGGGGGAAGCTACTTGAAATTAGCAGAAGCTTGTAGCAAACAACAAAGTAGTTAAATTACACTGAAACTACCTATTCAGGTAACTAAATTAAACTAAAGTTACTTAAAATATAGCTAATTGGCTTTTTTTTTTTTATAATCGATTAACCGGCTAATTCTTTTCTCGATTAATCGGATAAAAAGCTGTTTTTTTTTGTTTTGTTTTTTTTGACAAACAACACACTGTTCCACATTCTGCCCAATGTCTTTCAAACAAACTTGCCAACTGAATGCTATGAAAACAGTGCTTAATTTATTAGACCACCTGTCATAATAAAGAGAAAACATAAATATTTTAGGAATCTGTCAAAATCTAAAAATGTTATTGTCATTTATTGGGAAACAAATAAATACAATTTATTCACTTAACAACAAATATGGCCTCCTATGCCTTTCATAACAGCTTGCATTCTTGCTGGCATTGTTTAGGTACTTTTTGACTGTAATTGGGCATCTGGAAAAACCCTATACAATGCTTGACTTTTTTTTCTGCCTTGCTTTCATAGACAACAGCAAAAATCATATTATAGCATTAAAAATATCCTACTACTGTTACTAAAGAGCTTACACAAATTGGAGGACTAACCTACTGTATACGGAAAGGTAAAAAAATGATTTTGGTAATCACTAATACTCTAAAGCCCCTTTCACACTGCATGTCGGACCAGGCAAATTGCCGGAACATTGCCGGGTCACCTTCTGTGTGAAAGCAAACACATCCCGGGATTGATTCCGGCATAGAACTCGGGTCGGGGACCTAGTAACATTGCCGGGTTCAATCCTGGGACGAGCGCTGTGTGAACAAAAGCCAGATCTAATGCCGTGTTGTATTGATGATGCACGTTATTGTGCGAATCTTTACCGGCTGTTTTGAAGAAAGATCAACGTTTGCAATAAAAAAATATGTGCAAATTGTAATGAAGCAGAGATCAGTTAGTTCCTCACTTTCCGCGTTGATCACGTGTCGTTACGGGACCTTTACAAGTTGTGTGTGAACGCACGCCCATATTCAGAGTAATCACTGGCAGTGTGAAAGTGCAAAATCTAGCGACCCGGGAACAATTGCCGGAACACTTTACTCGTGTATTTGCCGGAATCGCAGTGTGAAAGGGGCTTTAGTTTATAGCAGCAGTGGCACAAACCTTACATAATTTGTTAAAAACTTTATATACATTCTGTTTTAATAAATTTGTTAAGCACTGTACGTATAGTGAATATAGTTTACATCTATACATTGAAAAAAAACAAATAATAAAGATAATAAAGATGAATAAAATCACAAACTTAGTGTTAACCAGTAGGTAAGAGTAATGTTTTGCAGAAACACGTTCACTTTGATCACAGTCTCCTCTTACTGTCATTTCTTTATCCCATACAAGACGGTTATGGAGTGTCTAATATTTATATTCAGACAATTACAGGATGTTATCAGTTCCTAGTCTCATAAAATGCATGCACTACATGTTGACTTTTAATCCTAAATTTAACGTTCAGCAACAGATATTTCAGCACAATGAATTTGCTGCGCTGAATATTAATTGCCTCTGTCTGATGCGTCAGATTATTTTCATTCTCGATAATAATCAAATTTATCTAGTTGCTGCAACCCTAATATATATATATATATATATATATATATATATATATATAAATAAAACTTCTATAGTTAGTGTTCACATCTCAAAAGAGCATCATTTGCTTTTACCGTAGACCACTTTTGAGAGCAGTACAAACTGGTGAGTGAATCAGATGCATATGATTTTTATATGGTTTAGTGCAACATAATACCTCTTGTTCTGACATGGCTTTGAGCATCTCAGACTCGGACTACTTCGTTTACCTGCCTTCAGGGTAAATTCCGCCTCGGGGATGGCCTTGTGTAGCATATGTAACTGTATGTACGTGTACATCTGTTGAGGCCTGCGAGCGGAGCATATGTGTTTCCACGGGGAACGCTCTGTGTTGAAACACTGCGTGTTGATTGGTCCCTCAGAGCTCTCATTAAAAGATAAACTGTTAATGAAATGTCGGATTCTCTCGGCTTCCCCATCGAGGCACGAACCAATGAGAGCACAGCAGGCAGCGACCTCATGTCTCCACGCACATGCTTCAATGAGAGGCCAATTAGAGCTTCTCTATCTCACATTCCCTCACTTCCTACTTCCCTTGATCATTCTTCCCTTTTGTTTCTCTCTCTCTGGGTCTCACTGTTCAAAATTTAATGTATGTTAACTTGGTTTAGGGGAGAGTAACTATCTATCTATCTATCTATCTATCTATCTATCTATCTATATATCTATATAAAATAAAACGATATCCTCAGCAAATACTAATTACTGAATTAAATCAATCAGCGTATCTTGTAAATAATTCAATTACATTTTTAATTGATTGACATGCAGGTTTTAATGTATACTTTCATGCAGCTTTATTTAACATTTCAGAAGTGTTGCTTTGATCTCAAAGGAGCAAAAATTAGCATGATGGGAGGTGAAAAAATATTGGTCCGCTCCTTTAATGCATGCATCATAATGTCAGATTTGATTGTACAGGTGGAACGAATACAGATCACATCGGAGCGCTAATGGCAGTTGAATGTTCATTAGCATGTCGAGGGGATTCCAGAATGCCACGGAATATTCCATGAGCGTCTAATGTTCCATTAAAGCTAGCTTTGAGGTTTGCTTTGTGCTATCAAAAATACAGGAGACCGAACTA
The DNA here is from genome assembly GCF_003368295.1 of Carassius auratus. Taxonomy (NCBI): domain Eukaryota; kingdom Metazoa; phylum Chordata; class Actinopteri; order Cypriniformes; family Cyprinidae; genus Carassius; species Carassius auratus. Next base: position 26,771 of record NW_020523298.1, on the reverse strand, counting down.
CCCGTTCCGTTCACGCCATCCAGTCATAAACACAAGCTTCCGCTGGTTCTCCAGAGAATGATGATTGAACATATTTCATGTAATTAAACTGGGATGTGGGGAAAATGTGAGATTGAAAACATTACTCACTTCACACATGTGTGCTCGGAGGCTCTCGGAAATGTGAGTGTGATTTGGGAGCGCTCTGAGACGCCGGCTCCGTTCCAGCTTCTGAGGATGTGATTTTAGTAAATGTTCAGCGTGTAATATTCTTTATTTTAATGGCTGTAATCAACATTACAGTGTGCCATATCCACAGAGAGAAAGCTCATATCCAGAAGTTACTGCTTTCTCTGCATTCAGTTAATATACAGCTAAATAAGAATTATGAGCAATTTGATGAAGAAATCTGTTCAATGCCATTACATGCTATTCTCACATTATGTTTAATGAACAAGAATGTGTCATTTACTGTCCATTGTGTTTCCGCACTAATCTGAATGTGCCAAAGAAGAATAAAAGAAGAAGTACTTTTACTTTACCTGGTTGCAATTTTTTGTTGGCCCTGAGGTTAATAAATAAATAAATAAATACAATTATAAAGCAGGCATGAAGGTAATTTTGATTAAGTGAGTATTTTATTTTATTTTATTTTATGTTTATAGCACTTTTGTCCGAGAACAATTCAGTAGTCAACTACTTTGTAATGCTTTAAATACTTTGACACATGACAATTAAATATATACTGTATTTCTATTTTAGATTCTAAATTAAGTATAATTAATTATAATTTTAAGTAGTTTAAAATGTAAATAGAAATAGTTATTGGACTGAACAAACATTAACCCTCAAAGACCGAGACAGCCGCCAGCGGCTAAAAATAACCGTTGTTTTTTAAGTAACTTTTGAACCGCTAATCCAATCTGAATGCATTAAAAAGTGATGTAAAGCAGAGATTCTCCACATTTTGGAGATATCCTATGTATCTCATTTGGATATTCAGAGGCGCCGTAGTGCACGTGATTACGTCATCGCATTTTGACAACATTGATTCGTCAGAAGAAACCAATGCTTTCGTTCCTCTGAGCCAAACAGAAATGATTGTTGACGCGTAGTCCCAGCCCCGAGCACAGATTGGTTCAAACTGTACTATATTCAACCAATAAGTAGTCACTTGAACTACTACTTAACATATTGCTTTTAAAATATGAACGAACACAAAGTGAAAGTGAAGTCTGTCGTGAGTGCATGGATACAAACACAAATTTAATACATTTGCATGAGAAAACTCTGAAAAAGCACACACACACACAAAAAACACACCACAGAGAAATTCGACATAAAACAAATCAAAACCAAGGATGAAACAGTGGTACATATCTGATAAAGCACTGGAATTTCTACAGTGGGTCACTAGGTGATGCCATAGTAAAATCGATGCTGACGCAGAATACAGGTAGCGGACCAATAAATTATAATAGCCTATGATGATAAATGATTAAATAATTATATAAATATTTAGTTCAATAAGGTAGTTTGCAGTATTTTTTCCCTTGCACTCTGAATATTTCTCACTCGTTTTGTGAAGTTTGTGAATCATTTTATCTGTTTTTGCAGTGCAGTAAGACTATATTGTTTATGCTGCATAGTTTGTGTTTATTGTTCATACTCAGATTGAAAATATATTTCTCAGAAGAAGAAAAAAACTTTTTTTTTGTTTGGTTTTGTTATCAAATAACACTCTTACCATTTTCTTTACTCATTAAATTTTTTTTGGACACATCTCTATTGTTAGTTTTCGAAATAGGCCTGTTTTTTTTTTTACTTAAAAGCGCAGATAACAATATTGTAATATATGGCTATAATTTTCTTGGGGAATGGTATATCTAAACAAAATCTGGAAGACACCCAGACACAACTTTCTAAAGACAAATATCCAAACTTAAGGAGTTTCTGTTTGAGTACACAGTAAAAAACACCCAAATGTTGCTTGCATTTTTCTTAAAATTCTGTAATTTTATTCATTCTTTGAGAAAACAAAAGTAAAATTGAGACTTAAAATTAGTTAAACTTAAACTGTAAGTCCTCCTGTTTAAAATGGTATATGGCACTTGATGCTGACTTCTAGAATAGGTTTGAAAACAAAGAAAAGTGCAGGTGTGTCAGGCGCCCCAAAAATGTTCTAGGTCTTTAAGGGTTAATTAAAAGTGATTATGTTTATTAATTAGGCCTAATATTAACCTTGATTACTGAATGCTCCAAAAGTATATTTTTGATGATTGAATATTATTGTAAAGTGACTTTTAGCTTAAATTGACTTTAGAACTTTGGCCATTTCATCATGTGAGAATTTCATTTTGATTTGTCTAACTGTTTTTGAAAAAAAGTAAGTATCCTGTGTTTGCAAGAATGTTGTATACTGTATCTTTTTTTGCATCCCTTGTTTTAGAAAGTTATATGAAATCAAATTAAATCATATTAAAGTGACAGAGATATTGTTAGTTTACAGATTGAGACTAGTTGACTATGAATATCTAAATAGGATGGGATTGGTGACCTTTAATGGTATAAACACTGTCAGTGTGTTTACACCTTAAAAGGGCACATCGAGTGCACTTGTTAGCACCCTTTTGAACGATGAAATGGCAAATAGGTCACCCTTGCGGTTATACTGTATATGGACTCATTAGAAAAGGAATCGCACTTGTAAGACATGATGAGGAAAAAAAAAAAGCATGGAAAGAACAGGTTGGGCGAATAGACACATACAGTAATAGTAGTGGTGTAGAAAATGAAAGGGGGATTATGGGTGAACTAAAGATGGCCATATTCCTCAGCGCTATGTTAATGCATGCAAATGATCTTCGACTGTAAAGAACAAGAGACAGAGCGAGGGGAAAGAAGCGTCTCGGAGGACAGGCCGCTGAGAGGGTAGTTTGGCATTCTGCACCTGTTTGGTGAGCTGTGATTGGCCGTTGGGAATCCTCAGGAGGATGTGTTTCCCTGTAGCTGATCAGCTTCCTGTGTTTAGGAGCCGTGTTTGACAAGGTTGAAGTTTGTCCCGCTCTGGAAGCCTGTCTCGCAGAAACAAGTTCATCAGACTTTAGCCCAGGGATGTGAAGAGTCGGATGAGAGCGTGTTCAGTGAACAGATTTCAGGGAGCTTAATAGAATTTCATGGAATTCAATTTGCTCTTTTAAAGCACTTCAGAAACAACTTGTACGTATGAGTTAGTGTTCAGTGTGTGGATCCAGTTCATATTATTCTTACAGCAGGACTTTTTGGTTCTGGACCTCATTAGGGTTGAAAAATATATTGGGACTGTATCATTATAGACCTATAGGCCTATATATACTACGTTCAAAGTCGATTTTAGAAGAAAAAATACAGTAAAATCTCTATATATTTGTTAAATATTTTTACTATTTAAAATAGCTGTTTCCTATTGTAATATATATGTTAAAATTGATTTCATTCCTGTGATGCAATGCTACATTTTGAAAAGCAGTACTGGAGTCTTCAGTGATCCTTCAGAAATCATTCTAAATTCTAATATGCTGATTTGCTACCTCAAGAAACATTTCTTATTAGCAATACTGAAAACAGTTGTGCTGTTTTTAAAATGTATTTATTTATTTGTTAATTGTGGGAATGTGGTACAGTTTTTCTAGGATTGTCTAAAAAACTATAAAAAAGAAAACTTGAACATTGTGAAAAAAAAAAAAAAAACTTAATTTAAAAAAATTAAGCCCATTTAAACAACATTTGATCAAAATTCATTTTGTGGTATTGTAGTATTTTTATACTATTTTATGGTGCATAATTTTCTGGGTTTTTACTTGAGTTGTGTTTGTCATCCTTTAACGCTCTTTTGAAGTTGAACTTTAAAAACATGAATAATTTAATAACACTGTTCAATTGTCTTAAAATGAACATTCGTTTTTTTTTTATACACTACATTATAATGTTGTGGTCGCTTAATTCACTTGTAGCTTTCAAAGGGATTCATTTGAGTTTTTAGTGTTTGAATATGTTTGTTGAATATGTTCAGCTTGAACCTGACTCTACAAAATTGTGTTTTCAAAACAACTCATATGTCTAATGTGCATTAGAAAATCCATGACGGTCATATTTATCCGTTACAAACCCTGACGATTGGAACAATGGCTTCTTACGAAACTGAAATGAACAAGTGTCGTTTAGAAGTAATTAGTGGAAACAAAATGGCTGTGATCCTCTCAAAGAACAGATTTTTCAGTCTTATTGACATTTGTCTGTTTCGCTCCTTCTGCTTTTTTTACAAGAATTCTGATAATAAGCCGTTGCTCCACTGTTCATTGTTCTTGAGATTTTTTTTGTTTTTTACATTGACATCGATCAGTTGTAACGTTTCTCTTCTCTCACACTCCTCTTTTCCTTCTCTTTCACACGTACTGATTTCCCCCGTTCTTGGATGTGTGACTCTAACAGCCACCGCTAAGGGTTTCCTCTCATATGTCCCACACACACACAGACGCTCAGATGTGACTCAGGATTCATTTTCACCCCATCAGAGGAAGGGACAGGTGTTGAAGTATCTGATAAGTGTGTGTGGTTTGGTCGTGGCTGATGTGAGACCTGTTTCACCTCTTCTGGCTGTTCCCTAACTAGGGACTGAAGCACACTCACTTAAATATATCTAGAAATGAAACCAGCCTGAGATAAAGTAACAAGCTGTAGATCAGATTTTTTTTTTCCTAACACGAGTAAATGTCAGAAACTGTCAAAATATTTTCCCTCTCTTTATTGTCGTGTTGGACTGATCTGTTTGATTCATATTAGGGAATTAGTTTGTTTAAAAGGTTGATGTTAATGAACTGGTTTGAGTATCTGTGTGTATTTAGTGTCTTTTTGTAATAAAATATTTAGGCTGTGATAAATGGTGCAGTCCATCAGTTGTTCAGTCACTTTAGTTTTATATATTTTTTTTAAATATTATTATTTTTTTTTTTTTATTTTTTTTTTTTTTTACCGCAACCAGCTGAGTCCATAAAAAATATGGGAAAATTAATCAGTTTCTCAATATGTTTATTAATTCCTTCATCTTACATACAAGAAAAGGCCAGATTTACTTAAAATTAAATAAATGACGAAATATACAAATAAATTATTAAATATGTAATTAAATATCAAAATACATAACTTAATGCATTAATAAATATTGATTAATTGATTGATTCATTTATGCATGTATGCAATTATTTAGATATTTAAATATCACATTTCCATTTCATTTTCAATCTAACATGCTGACAACCGTAACCCTAAAAATGAAATGTGAAAAAAAGAAATATTTTTCAATTTGTATTTAATTATTTAATTATGTATGTAACTATATATATATATATATATATATATATATATATATATATATATATATATATATATATATATATATATATATTTATTATTATTATTATTATTATTATTATTATTAAATAATACATTAAAAAAGCCAAATTAAAGCTTTTATGATCACACAAATATATTTTAAAATATTTTTCCAACTTAAGCTTTAGTGTATATTATATATATTTGATAATTCAATAAATTATATGTATACCGTAATTATATAACATTATATATTATATAATTATGTATAACACATTTTTTTTCTAGCTTATAAACTGTATGATCACATATATATTTTAAATAACCGTTTCCCCTTGAAAGCTTTCTTGTAGTTGACCTACAGTATGTTTTTGTTTATTTCTTGCAGTATTATTTTTCAGAAGAGGAGCTTGACTGTCGTTGAACTACTATAAATTTTAAGTAGCTTGTATCATGGCTCACTACAGTTGTAAAGTAGATTCTAGCGCTGTACAAGCGCTGTCAAACTCCCAGGACAGACTTGTTTATGTGTAACCCAGAAACTCTGTGTGCAAGGTTTTGGTCAATATCATTCCACGCTGCTCTGGACATGTTTATGTGGATGATGCACCTGTGTGTGTGTGTGTGTGTCCAGGTGAGCAATTTCATGGTGAGAGCCACAGTATTGATTGGAGAGCAGAGGCCTGCTCAATGTTTAATGTGCTCTTTCTGTACTGGCACTATCCTGCATTAAATATTAAAGTCTTAGCCCTGAACACCTTGTGTAAATAGGACAGGCCAAAAGAGACGGCTGGAGCGCTCCGGGGTCGTGGGTCACTGACCTCACCTGCCAGCAGGTGAATGATGAGGCTGTGTCCGTGGTGAAGGTCATAGCTCTGCTGTCACTGAAGCCGTGGAGCTCTTTATTTAGCCAGCTTTATTTAAGAGCTGTGACATCACTCAGGCTCTCAGGACCAAACTTCTGATGAAAACAGACTCTCTGCTTATTGCACTGCAGCTCGCCAGGTTTTGGGACTGGAGTTCTGCTCGGATTTAATGAAACCAGTGAGCTTCTGCTCTAGGAAAGGTGGCTTTTTCTACAGTACATTCACAAATAACAGAGATATATGTACTGTAATTGTGTCTTAGGGATGGAATGAAGATAAACTGCTAAATGAAGCTCTTAAAGGGATAGTTCACCAAAGAGTCAAAATAAAATAAAATAAAATAAATATTCTGTCATCATTTACCAACCTGTGGCTGTATGACATTTTTTTTCTTTCTTAGAACACAAAAAGTATATTTTGTAAATGTTTGTATACTTTGCACTGCTTATTTAACCAGAAACTGGTCCTTTATGTTATTATTATTATTATTATTATTATTATTATTATTATTATTATTATTATTATTATTATTCGTTTATTTAATTTATCTTTATTTTATTTTTAATAAAATAAAAATTTTCTATTTTATTTTTAAGTAGTTACATAATCAATTGTATGATAACAAAATATTTACAAAGATTTTTGTCATTTAAATGCTTTAATGTACTTTTATATTTTTAAAAGGATTGTTATTATATTACTACATATTATATGTATCTGTTCACGTTTAATACAATAATAATATAATATTTTATAAAATAATATATACAATTTATGTTTGCTTATGTAATCTAAAACTCAAAAAATATTAATAGCACTGTTAAATGTCATCTTTAGCGAGTCTCAGAATAGATTTTCACAAAATGCTTATTCTTACCAAAATAAATTGTACACCGTAGTGTATGCATTTACTTAATAGAATTTATATTAGGGGTGTAACGGTTCACAAAATTCACGGTTCGGTTCGATACGATACACTGATGTCACGGTTCGGTTCGGTTCGGTTCGATACGTTTTAGATACAGCAAAATGTAAAAACATCTCAACTTTTCAGAATGCCGCAAGCGCACCGCGGGTCATGTGACAAGAACCAACCAATCAGCTTCATCCTTTCCCGTAACAACGTTGAGAGCTCAGCCAAGATGAAGGAACAGCTGATCATAGTTGTATATGGATTGCAATTTTGAAATAAATTCAGTAGCAGAGCTACTGCAAGCGATTTTTAGAGCTGCAAATCCATTTATCCTTCGCTGAAATTTCCGCGTCTCATGGAGAGAGCACGTCATTGTTGCTTAGCAAAGACAGACGCCTCAGGAGAAAGACGCGCTTAGCGTTTTCCATGCGTTTTTAGGCACGATATGTGAACGGCCCCTAAGGCGCTCGCTCACTCAGCACGCGCTGAAGGCTCGTTGCAAAATGTCGAATGCATATAACAGACCAGAAATATAAGATCCTAAAATAACCAACAGGTCTGGTGTTTGGGTTGGATTCCCTGTAAGCTATAGTGTCTAAATCCTGCAGGGATAGTTTGCTGCGTGCATGTTTCTCCTTTTTTTCGTCTTTTCCCAGATAGTACTGATGCATATATCCCAGATATTCCCGCTGTTTTTTTTTTTTTTTTTTTTTGTAATCCCGCTGGTGTACCCTGTCATGTTGCAGATGCGACATACCGTTGTTTTTTTATCCACCACTCTCTTGCCATCACCATTATAGCTTAAAGGGAATCCAAAGTGCACCCAAACACCAGACCTGTTGGTTATTGGAGGATCTTCTCATTTCTAGTCTGTTAAACGCATTGGCTATTTTGCAACGAGCCTTCAGCGCGTACTGAGTGAGCGAGCGCCTGCTGAGTAGCCTAACATAAACATATAAGATGGTGTTTTTTTCTTCTTCGGGAGTGTCAGGGGCGTTGCCTGTTACGTTGTTTGGGTTATTGGGCTACCTTGTTGAACGCATATCATTATATTTCTTTCTCTCTCTTTTTTTTTTTTTTTTCAAATATAATTAATTACTCCAACGAACCGTTCGGTATACATAATGCGTACCGCGTACCGAACCGAAAGCGTCGTACCGAACGGTTCAATACGAATACGCGTATCGTTACACCCCTAATTTATATACATTCTGCTTTTAGTGTTTACTTTATTTCCTTATCAGTTTTCATCTATACGATGAAACTAATATTTTATTAAATTTTTTTATCGTCCAGAAATGTCCTGATTTGATGTCAGTGACTGAAAACACTGTTGGTTTTGCATCATAACCGATTGCGACACGCCAGGTTTCAGCTGGACACGACGGGTGCGGGGAAGGGAAAAGAAAAAATGTTCAGTGAAGCTCTAAAGAAAAAGAGAACAAAAAACAGCAAGCAACCTTGTGTGCAATGACAGAGGTAAAGAGGGTCACCGAGTGTAAATGAGATTGGCTTTACCATTATTCATGAAATATTTGATCTACTCAGTGTACTCGCACCTTCCCACTCTCTGCTTTCTCTGATGGGCTCCGTTTTGTATCTCTTTGTTAGCGTTTTGCATCCTAACAAGATTCCATGATCCCTTTGTGCCATTATGCTAATTTATTATAGGCCACATGTTGCATATTAATGAGCTGGAAGCTGATATGACCCTCAAAAAGCATTAAGCTCTGAACCAGCGGCCCGTTCCCCTCACACACACCGAACGAGAGTGATTTCTCAGGAGGAGGATGTATCTCCTGAGGGAGGTAATGTACAGAGGTCTGTCTCCTCTGAGACACCAGCTGCTGGAGGAAGCACACAGCCTGTGCTATTTAGAGCAATTGAATTATGCTGTGTGTGTGTGTTTAATAACAGAGCTGAACCACAATGTGTGTGCTGTATTGTGTTTGTGTGTGTGTCTTCTCAGTTTAGGCATTTAATATCTCCAGTAATCACCCCAAGCCCTGCCCACAGCTGTAAAGAGTGTCTCTGATTGGCTACCAACTCTGACCTATCCCAGTTATGTCATTATCAATGAATGATTGATCTTCTGCTTATTATCTCCAACATCTTCAACAGGCTTCATCAATCATCACCGATCAATAACAACAGAATCACTCTTGTTAATGTAACCTTTTTCTCCCAAGTCGCGATTTTGCTGTTAAAATTTCATTTGAAACTTTTTAAGTATCTTGTGACTTTGCTATTTTAATTTATGTTCATTTACATATTTAAGTAGCTTGTGATGATTTTTTCTTTCATTATTATTATGATTATTATTATTATTATTTTAAATTAACTTTTTTTTTCAAGTAGTTTGAGCTTGCCATTATATTTTAATTGAATTGAATTTAAATATTTGTTTGAGGATGTTTGTGCCTTGTGATTGAGTATTTTATATTTAATGTCTTATTGATATTATTTATTTATTTTTAATTCCTTTTTAGTATGTACTGGATTGGCATGCTATTAATTTAATATTATTGAAATATATATGTAGCTTTTTTTAATTTAATTTAATTTAATTTAATTTAATTTAATTTAATTTAATTTAATTTAATTTAATTTAATTTAATTTAATTTAATTTAATTTAATTTTCATGAAAGTGAGCTCCCTGTGTAAATTTTAATTATAGGTAGGGTTACCTGTTTGACTGAACAATGTTTGTCGTAAAAATTATACTATTAATATATTAAATACCAGATTTAAAATTGTAATAATATTTCAAAATAACTCCAAATTTTGAGCAGGATTTTTTACTACTGAATAAAATATTCATCACGACTCTCAACTCATCACTGAGTACACTGTGTGGTCTGTTTTAACATTAAACTTGTGCCTTAAAAGATGGAATTTATTTGTTGCCTGCCACTTGGAATCATTGAATATGATTCTAAAAACCCAAGCATGCAGCTCAGGACTGAAAATGTTGACTGCATGGAGAGAATAAACATGGTTAGACAGAGAAATGCTGATTTGAATTGGATTTGTTGTGTTTGAGTAAGTTAACTGGGCATTACCAGCTGCCAGTGACTTAGATAAAAACTTTATGAGCCTTATTGATGCTTTCCCGAAGTGTTTGACGATACGCGTTACCATTCATACGAGTGAGTCTGTGTTTTCTAGATCAGCCGGTGTCGAGTTATTGACGCCGTGGAGGAGAGTGTCACGTTATGGCAGAATTATACATCATGTTATGAATCCATCAGCGGGAGGCTCGAGTGCTTGTCATCTGCTTCTCCTCATCTATCTCAAAGAGAGCGAAGCTTTCTTACTTCATCCTCTCTTTCTTCCTCTTGAAATATAGAGAAACGTCAACGGAGAAGAGTGTATGATTAACTCCAGAGAGAAGGAGAGGAGAGTGGAAATGACAGTTGGCTTCCTGTGCGTAGCGTCGGATTGTTTAGTGGAAAGAGTGGATATTCTTCATCTTTTCTCTCTCCTGTGACATCAGTCGTTACTTAGAAAGCGGGATGCATGGGGATGCAATTAAGTCACGGTGCGTGTGAATAAACGTTTGTGTGTGACAGACCCAGAGGGAAGGGTGGAAGAGACTGCTGTTGGTTGGTTTAGGAGTTGGATGTAGATCTGTTTACACTCATGTGGTTTGACTTCAGAAACTTGTTGTGGTACTTTAACGATGTCATAGTGCAGGAAGCAGAACTGAAGTTAGCGTCATCGGACTGACATGCAGTTTATTTTTAAGAGCCGTTACTCATTATTGCAAAAAGAAGCATAAAACAATATTGCAGGCTGAATACAAATTGGTTACTCAATGAATGACGCGATTAAAGAAAGTGTTTGGACGATTTTAAATTTAGATTTTCTTTCATATGAACTGCTGTGTAGTGTACCTCTTGGAAAGAGAATTTGATGCTAATATTTGTAGTATATCTATCTACACTTAAATGATCAGATTTGAGAATATTCATTTAGTTACAATTATGGAATAGTTCATTATTTAAAAGGAAGAAAAAAGCGTTGATGTTGCGCATTTAGCTTTTATGGCAAGGAGAAATTGGAGACGAGAAGAAAGACCGAAAATCATAATGAAATGAAGAAACTATTAAAATAATTAAATGTATTTATTTACTTATTTAGTTTGAATAAGTAAATAAATAAATTTTATTTTTATTGTAAAAAAAAAATGTTCTATGATGTTAAATTATATTTATTTCTTTATTTGTTTTGAAAAAAATCTGACATCGGCTGTTCCATTTATTATTTTTTTGCACATACTGTAGGTATGAGGGACACAAATGGCATCTGTTTTGTTGAATTTTGTGTTCTGCTGGTTTGATGTTATCTTTGATGGTCATTGATATTAAAGTCAGGTATCAATCCAGGTTCTCTATCGCTTTCAACCATCTTATCAGTGTTTGTTGGAGTGTGTGTATGTGGATTATTCTCCCGCCTGGTCAAAGATATCTCCATTGATAAGGTCAGACAAGAGCTGACCACTTTAAGGACACAGACAGCTTATCCTATATCCATCTTCAGAAACACAGGGCCACTGCGGTGCAAAAGTGGCTTGGGCAGAGAGTTTGAATTCTAGAGCAATGCTTTTCATTCCTGCCCTCTATTATGCATTCCTCCCTTATCTGAAACACCCAGCTCAGTTAAGATATCACAGTTCGAAATGAACACCTGCAACATACATTTTCCTGATTCCTCATAAAACTTTGTTTTGTGTGCTTTTCAGAAACATTAATGGACACCCGGACCGCCACAGCAGAGCTCGGGTGGACGGCATACCCTTCATCAGGGGTGAGTGTGTGTGTGTGTGTGTGTGTGTTTGCATCAACACATGACCTGCAGAACTGCTCAAACTGTGTTAAAACACTTACTGTGTGTCTTTGATTTCTAGAAAAGCACTTCAAACTGAAACCTCCTTCTTTTCACCCTTCAGCAACAGATTACTAGAGAAAGAGACTGAATGCTTTCAGATTAGCTTTAAAATACACCGTAAAATATGTTTGTACTATGGCTGCTGTGTCTGAATGCTGAAATTAAGAGATCAACGTCGCACACAAGCACACACATCTTTATCTCCCTACCAAAAGGCACAAAGCAAAACCCTTGTTGCAATCTGCATGCGCATTTCACTCTGCACATTTAGAAGGACTTAATGACATAATGTGTCCACTTAAAGGAAAGAAAAACACCTCTGAATTGGTCTAAATGTGGTCCGGAGGACAGCGGGCTTCTGTAATGACAGTCGCAGCACTGCTCAACCTGCAGAGAAATATAAAGCTCTCATTGAACCCTCAGTAAGGGCACAAGAGACTGTGTGCTGTCGCAGTGTTTTCCATTCCTCACTGAGCGTCTGTGGAAAGTCATACATGGGTGCTTGTTCGTTCTGTTGATGTTGTGAAATAGAAACGTCTGTTAGCCTGAGAGCACAGCGACTTGGTGATATTTTTTCAGTGTGAGCAAGTTTTTTCCCCGCCCCTAATCAGTATAATCTGTGTGGCCCCTCCCACACTGAAGTCTAGTTGGACTAAAACATTCAGTTCATGTTACTACCCAACTTTAAAACAGATTCTGATGCTCTGTGATTGTTTTCGTAACTTTCTTAATCAAGTGTAAATTAGCCATTTATTTAGTCTTAATCAATTGTAAATGAAATTGTAAATTAAAATGAAGTCAATTAAATTGTATATTAAAAATAAATGTGATTTCTGAAAGTTTGTTGCTTAAAGATGGTCTAAAAATGTATTTTAATTAGATTTTGCTAACTAGTAACAATAACTGGAGTGCGCTATGTTATAGGAATAAAATATTTCTATGATATCCCAGAAGCCTCTCTCTCTGTGTCTCTCTCTGTCTGTCCATTTGACCAGCTGTGCTTTAAAATTAATAATAAAAGTATCAACAGAAACCCACGCGGGCGTATGACACACACGTCTGACAGTGATGGACAGGAAATGTAGCGAGAGGAAATCTATTAGCTCATCATGCTACAGACAGACATATTCCTCTCTCTAATGAGTGTGGTTTGCTGAGGCAAGCGCTCCCATTACTACTGCTCAAGCTGAAGGATTCAACAAACACCAAGTGTTAAACTTTGTCACTTAGTGGTGGAATGTTTTTCATGGACAAGTATAGATAGTAGTATAGATATTAGATACTGTACAGTTTTATTTGATTTATTATATGTGTCCATTTGAGGTGTCTTTCATGGACAAGCACAGTTTAAATAAATAAAATAAGTACCGTATTTTCCGGACTATAAGTCACACTTTTTTCATAGTTTGGCTGGTCCTGCGACTTATAGTCAGGTGCGGCTTATTTATCAAAATTAATTTGACATGAACCAAGAGAAATGAACCAAGAGAAAACATTACCATCTACAGCAGCGAGAGGGCGCTCTATGGTGCTCAGTGCTCCTGTAGTCTACACTGAAGACATAGAGCGCCCTCTCGCGGCTGTAGACGGTAATGTTTTATATTGGTTCTTGGGTCTAAATAAATGTGACTTATAGTCCGGTGCGACTTATATATGTTTTTTATATATGACGTATTTTTGGACTGATGCGACTTATACTCAGGTGCGACTTATAGTCCGAAAAATATGGTAAATAAATACATTTAATTTAATTTATTTAATTTTATATATTTTTTTATATTTCATTTTATTAATTAAATTTGTCTATTACCTTTGTTGCTTCATGGTGATGTTTTTATGGATAATGACTACTCACATTTATTTATTTGTTTACATAAATTACATTATATTTGTTTATTTTTTTCCCATTAACTTTATCACTTGGTGGTGACATTTTGGTCATGGATAAACACCACTTACATTTATTACAGATAATATATATTATTATACTCATTTTATTTATTTATTTATTTAAACTTTGTCACTTCGTGGTGGCATATTTTCAATGGATAAACACCGCTCACATTTATTTATTTAAAAATAGTTTATATTATTTGTTTTTATTTATATAAATAATTTAAATAAATTATATAAATATATTTTATTTATTTATTTATTTAATATATTTATATATATTTTTTATGTAATTGTATTTGTTTATTTTTTCTAGTAAGTTTTTCACTTTATGGTGGTATGTTTCCACTTACATTTATTTCAGATAATGTATATTATTATAGTAATTTTATTTATTTATTAATTGCTTATTCATTCATTCATTCTGTATTATAGTTCTTTTCTGGGATCAGTTTTTCCTCTCTATTGCACTATTTACTGTGAAATATTTTGTTTTGCTGAATGGAGTGGTTTTGTCTCTCCACTTCTTTTGCGTTTTCTTCCTCTTATCTCTTTTCTGCTCACTTCATTTTCTCTTTTGGGTCACATGTGGAGGTTTAACCTTACTCGTCCTTCACACGCACTATTGATTGCGTTCACAATTCATTCACACCATTTGGCGAATTCTCACAGCTGCCCCTCCAGCGCACCCACATCCGTCTTTCTTTAATATGTCTAGCTTTCCATTAGCCCCCCTCTCCTTTTCTCCTAAAGAAATCCCTAAAATCCCCAAATCCTCGCAGACCTCATCCGGCCACTCCTGCTAAAAAGGCTCACGCACGCATCTTGAGCTCGAATGGCCGATTGTTCCCCTCTGTCTCTGCGATTAACTGTCACGCCTGCCTGCCCTGTCCCTCACCCAGAGGTCAGAGGTCGGCTGCTTCTTCAGCAGCCCATATTTAATTCATCATCCCAGTCTGTGTATGTGTGCATGTAATGCTCTCTGGAGACTTAGAGATGTGCTCTTGATTATACAAAGTATGTGCTATGCCATGATTCCCCTTTCTGCTGTCACAGCAGTCGTACTTTAGCATGTGTGATCGTATTGATCGTGTGGTCTCTGGGTGATTTAGAAGGGAAAGCGGACACTTGGTCCATATGAATCTGAATTAATTATAAGGGCTGTGTCATGTGAGAGACTCTTAATTGTCACTTTGATATGGCCTTAATTTTTGCACCCTAATGCAACAAGAGCAGTACCACTGGGTGTTTATGACTGCTGCATATAAACATGGTAAACATATTTAACTGAGTGTGTTTGTATCCTTAACCTACAAACCTAAAAAACTCCCCAAGATGCCTTGTACTAGAGCATCATTATTACATTAGCTTAAAAAAACTACAAACTTTTAGCTTAAACATCAGAAAGGAGCTCAACCCCCGGTGCAGTTTTTTTTTTTTTCTTTTACTTTGATGAAATTAATATACTGCATTTTAGTTGTATTTAAATTGTGTAACTTTAGGGATTTTTTTTATCATTCTTAATTATGTTTATGGAGTAGTTATAATCAAATTATTACCTGTTAATTAGCATAGACCTGAAAATGACCTGTTAAGTGTCTTTTAAAGAAGACACTTAACAAATTATTGCTGAAGTGGGGAAAATAGGAAAATAGAAAATTAAAGCCATACATCTAAACAAGCTGTGTTCCAAATTTGAAGTTGATATTTAAAAAATGAGCTTTCAGTAAGATTTTGTTTGGGTACAGCTGCAAACGTCTTCACTAGATGAAATATGTTTTCCTTTTGTTTCCAATGCAGACATTTTTGACCATGAGGGCACCAGTGTACCAAGACTGCTTTTTCATTCTTTCCCAGGACCATTTATCACAGTAAAATGTGTATTATTATAAAAGTTTTGCTGTCACTTTTGATGTATTTTATGTGTTTTTGGAGCTCTACTTTTTTTCCCATCAATTGAACACCAAAAGACAATGTTTATAACTCAACTTTTGGTCATTTTTGGAACTTGACAGCTTCCATGCTTTCATTGAATGAAAAAAAAAAAGTTGACTCATGATTCCCTTCAGTGGTTTCTCTGGATCCACCAATTGAGATGCCTGCTCTGCAGTAAAAAGTCTTTCTGTGTGTGTGTGTATATATGTGTGTGTGAGAGAGAGGTAGATTAAAAAAGGCCTTAATTGAAGTCTACCCGGTCTTTTTGCTCTTCTGTTCTTTTGAAAGCAATTTAGCCCTCCATCCTTCTCTCTGACAAGCTAAACAAGGACGGTCACTATCTTGTGCTGTTTTGTCTCAGCTCAATCACAGCCGTCTATGTGCCTGCAGCTTCTCAGATGCCCTTTGTTCCATTCCCTCTTTATTCATCTTTCATTTTACCCTCTCTTTTTCATCTCACCCACTCATTCTTGCTTTGGGAAGTCTGTTGCTTGGCCCTACACTGCAAAGAAACATTTTCTTAAATGTGTTTTTTTTTTCAGTTAGAATAAAACTAAATTGTATTTGTATACACTCTTATTAGAAAGATTTGCCAGTATATTGTTATTTTGTTATTTTAAATGCTCACTAAGTCTGCATTTATTCATCAAATCAAAAAATACAGTATAACTTCCAATTTGAATACATTTTAAAATGTAATTTATTCCTGTGAAGCAAAGCAGAATTTTTAGCATCCTTACTTCCGTGTGACATGACCTTTAAAATAATTCTAATATGATTTGCTGCTAAAGAAACATTTATTATAAACTTTAAAAAATGTTTTTGCTACTTAATATTTTTGTGGAAACCATGATACATTTCTTATTTCAGTATTTTTGATGAATAGAAAGGAACAGCATTTATTTGAAATGGAAATAATTTGTAAAATTGTCAGTGTATTTATGCATACTTACTAAAATAATAATAATAATAATAATAATAATAATAATAATAATAATAATAATAATACAAATTATAAATTAAATAAAGAAACATATTGGCCACAGACTTTAAAACATTAGTGTACTAAATTGGATGTACAATATGTAGCACTGTGCTGTATGTTATAATGTTGTTATTTCTATATGACCTGACCTGTTATATGTGCCACATTTCCACCTCATTAATGAATGTGCAGCCAGAGATTCATTCAGCAGTTAAGCCAGAAGAACTCAGGTTTGAAGAATCAGATTTGAGAAGTGAAGTCCAGACGTTTTATTGATGTCTAAGAGCAGATATTGTACAGACGCAGCATATTTCCTTAGGGACATCCTGCTCTGTCTGTAGAAAAAGGCACACAAAAAAAAAACTGGGGGACACAGGTATGGTCTGGATATATTTCATCTGTGTTCTTTTTCTCCACCATCTCCACACAAGGTTTTCCACGTTCAAGAGAAGTGGTTTTTATATTCCGAAAAAAACTAGAAATTCCTTTATTTATTCATGGATACTGTACCTTTAAATTTAAATAATTAGGTTAAATTAATATATATATACAGTACAGACCAAAAGTTTGGACACACCTTCTCATTCAAAGAGTTTTCTTTATTTTCATGACTATGAAAATTGTAGAGTCACACTGAAGGCATCAAGGGCTATTTGAACAAGAAGGAGGGTGATGGGGTGCTGCTCCAGATGACCTGGCCTCCACAGTCACCGGACCTGAACCCAATCCAGATGGTTTAGGGGTGAGCTGGACCGCAGACAGAAGGCAAAATGGCCAACAAGTTCCAGTCAGAAAATGTAAAAATCTAGAATTTTTAATGTTGTCAGTGTGGACTCATGGTTTATTTTAGGATGAACTCAAGGTTAAGTGTAGTTTTGCACCAAATTATCAAGAGGAAAAGCTAGAGAGTAGGTGGCACTCATGTACACTGTCGTATCTACTTTTACTCTACTGTTCTCCAAAGAGCGATGGCCCACACCATTGCTACATAAAGTGCTATCCCCTCGAACACTTCAGGGTGCAGTACGCGTATGTGTTTTAAAGTGATTTTTCAGTGTTAAGTGCTTTGGGTCACTTAAGAACACAAATGGACCAGAGTGTGCATTTGTGAAGTCTGCTGCCGATGGACTTGTTGTGAGTTAACACTTAGTGACAAGTGGCAGTGCGCACAGGCTTTCCCCTTCTCTGTGAGAATAGATGTTCCCGCTGCATTTTCTGCCTTCAGATCACTTAAGTGGATGAACACGAGAATATCTGCCCTTCTTTCTTGTATATTTAATGTCTTGGTCTCCTTTATACTTAGTAACAGCTCTACGTATACACACTACTCAGCCAAGCCCACTTTGAGGAGGTGATTTAAGGCGTGTCATGTCCTGTCCTAAAAAACAAGACAAGTTTTTCCATAGAGTGTCGCGCTGTGTCTAGTTTCACAGAGCGAAACTTTTGACTGCTGCCATAAACACTGGTCCACTTTGCAGTTTATAAGAACCGACGTGAACAGTAAGGGGGCTTTCACATTTGGTTCACTTGCCCAGTTCCGAACCTGAGTTCGATTGCTCCCCACTCTCCCTTCCCCCATTGGACTGCGTTCATATAATTTAATTTGGGTCTGAACCGTGATTCGTTTGCATCATCAAGCCAGCAGCTGTTTACCCAGTTGCTTGGTAACGGAGCAGGAGAAGGCGGCAAATGCATAACATTCCTTTCTGCACTTTTATATATCTACATTTTTGAACCATTCTTTTTGTTCATAAAGCTTCTTACAAATGTACTGAAAAAGATCTAACGAATGCTGAAGGTGAAAATAAATGAGATATACAGCTCTCTATTTGTAGTCCGTCAGTTACGCTCATCAGGAAGGTGATTGAAACAAACAAACAAACATAAATTTTTTATCAAATAATACGTCATTAATAGAGGTTCACTTCAGTGATTTGGTATGATTGCATTCACATCGACAGCGAACCATATCGGAGTTCACATGTACCCCGAACCCCAGACCACCCTTTTTAAGAAGACTCGAGTATGGTTCGCGGGATGCACACCTGAGTGTGGAAGACAGCTTTCACATCATCCAAATGAACCGAACTCTGACTGACATCAGTCAAACCCGGGTGCACTCCAAAAGTGCTAGTGTGAAAGCATCCTAAGAGATGTAATATAATGTGAACAGGAGCTACTTGTTTCTTGCTGTAATGCTACTTAAAAACTCTGCATATACTGAATAGTTCCTCAGAAGGGGTTATTGCATGCAATGTTACTGCAGGGTTTTGAAGGTCTTCTACTGACCTTACGGCAACTTTTGAAGCCATAATGGCGAAAATCTTAAAGTTAAGAAAAAGTAAGATTTCCTAAGTGCATTTCTAGAGGAATTCCTAAAAAATTTCATAATGGCAGGTCAGGCTGAAGACTCAAAAACACAATAAAAAATATCATCTGCCTGCTGATTACCAGAATAATTATCATTAGCACAATAACACAGTAATTTCATTAAAAATTTTACCTTTTTGGATTTAAGACAAGTTGAAGGTTATCCTTACCAAGATTTTTAAGAAGATTATTTTCAAAAATTTTAATTCTTCTGAAGAAAAAAACAAACACAGAAAAAAAGGTGTGTAAAACTCTCTGACATATTTAAAAGATTTCATGCTGCAAACTTTAAATATTTCACATACTTTTCGAAAATCCAGTGTTTAGTTGATCCTGATAAGCACTTGTCATCAAAGTTTTCTTTGCAGCTTTCTTCTTTTGTGGGGGGTTTGGCGCCATGGTATCTTTATTTCCAGGTGGAACTTTAAAGAATGCGACACACACGTCTTGCGGAAATCCTGTAGAATATAACCAATCCAATGACGACTTCGACACTCCTGAAGTGTTTCCACTTTTGTGTCCCATATGCATCAGACGTTTAGCCAACAGTCTGTGAGCATGATGTCTGAGGCTGAGACTAACGAACCATTAACTACTGTATGACTTTTGTCTCAATACACTCCTAATTTACTCCTTATTAATAGATAGTAAGGTAGTTGTTAAAGGGTTAGTTCATCCAAAAATGTAGATTATGTCATTAATGACAAAAGCGTTGTACGTCAACAGTCACAGCAGTCGCGCTTATAACAGACCTTGAAATGAACTAAATGCTGAATAAAGTCATAATTTTTGACTTTAGAGAAAAGAATTTCGAAGGTGAAAATTAATATTCGAATAAAAAAAATAAATGTTGAAAAAAAGGCCCGCTGTAGTAGAGGCGTGGTTGTTTGCTTGGCGAGTGGGCGCGCAAGCGCACCTGAGGGTTCAGTGACAGGTCACAGCCTCACAGTAGTCGCACTGTCTGGCAGAGCATAACTGCTGAAAGTTGACGCCTCTTCATGGAAGATGCCAGCAAGTGCAGAGGCCAACTCGACCGCAGCAGAGAAAATGAGGTAAAATTGTTGACCCGCGAGATAAAGTTGTATGCAAGCTATTTAAGATACAGTTAGCATACCATTTGACCACTAGCACCATGAGGTCACATCTCAAAAATGTGCACCCGAATTAGCATGGCATAATGTGTGGAACTCCAGCTAAACAGTCACGTCTTGACACTTAACGTTACTTTGCATCGCCCACTGCAAGCTCTTTGTCTGCAACACGACAAGAGGCCATAACGGATAAAATAATTTTGTTCATTGTAAGGACATGAGACCGATCAGTGTCCTGGATGGGGCACGCTTCGGGGAGTTCTGTCAAGCAATGGATCCGAGGTTTGATTATTTATCGTTTCATGTCAAGGAAAAGTTCCATGTTTACCACAGCACAGCTCGCTCGGAGCGTTCAATGTCAGTTCTATATGCTGTAAAATTTCAATTATTATAATTATTTTAATATTTGTTTCAATCACTGAATGAAGCCTGCTATATTTGGGACAAAAGTCGCGACCTTAAATTGCTTGCACAAAAATGTGTTTGTTCATTTAAACCGTTATGCGCAGAGAACGTGAGGGTGAGAGAGCGTAAGGTCTGCAGTCTTGGCCATTAGTTGATTTCCTTGTTTTCGTGTAGGTAATACGTTGTCATATATGTTTAAACTTAAATAGACTTATCTATACAAGTAGTTATGTCTCTTTGTATTATTTCGTCCTGTTATTGACGTAATGCGCGTCATTGACAACATGCGCAACGAGATGTTCGAATAGTTCAAATATTCGTGTGTTTTTTAGAGGGAATATTCGAACGTCATTTTTGAGCAATTTTGACAGCCCTACTCTGATGTCACATGGACTACTTTGAAAATGTTTTTATTACCTTTCTGGACATGGACAGTATACCATACATACATTTTCAATGGAGGGACAGAAAGCTCTCGGACTAAATCTAAAATATCTCAAACTATGTTCTGAAGATTAACGGAGGTCTTACAGGTTTGGAATGACATGAGGGTGAGTCATTAATGACATAATTTTTGGATGAACTAACCCTTTAAGTTTAGGTACTGGGTAAGATTAGGGATGTAGAATACGGTCATGCAGAATGTGCTTTATAAGTACTAATATACTATAAGTTAATAATAGCCATGTTAATAAGCATCTAGTTAACAGAGAGAATTGGTCCCTATACTAAAGTGTTGCCAGAACCATTATATTCTTAAAATATTTCATGAATTCGGACCCAGAATTTAATGTGTTTTTGTGGTCGATATAAATCTTGTATATTGTGTTTTGCAGTCAGATTCTTAAATTGAGTCAAGATTATCTTTTCTCTTTCTTTCATTCTTTCTTTCTTTCTTTCTTTTTTTTTTTTATTTGATAATATGTGTAAACTTTAGAGGCCAGATTTTGTTATCTTTTCTTCTTACATGACTTTAGATAATACAATCTACCCAAAAGAACCATTGGTTGCCTCAGTAACAGAACGGAGGGTCTCATTCTGTTGGTGTTGAGTTTTCAGATTTATTCAGATATTTTTTTTCTTCTGAACTTTATTAAATGAACTCAGGTTTAATTTGTGGTAAAACCTGTTCAGCAGATTTTTTAACAGATGATATTCACAACCCAAAATATGGCACTCTTACGTTAATTACCATATTTATATCCCTTCTGCAAATGTTTCCCACACGGTCAATGTAGTCAATGTGAAAAACTAACAGATTCCATGTGGGCAAGGGTCATTTTGCTTTTAGAGAAGAGGGAACGTGTTTAGTTGCCTCTAATTACACCAAAACATTATTTAAGCAGGAAAATAAAGCTAAATGCCAAAGTCTGTCTGAATTCAAAATAGCACTAGGCTAGGTCTGTGGCTTTTAAAGAGGCGTGGCCTACTGGATAGATGCTTGTAAGGGGCATGCTCTAACATTTATGTCTCTAAGGGGGTGTGGTTTAAGTGCAGGATGCTCCTAGAGGGGGGTGGTCTACATGAGAGGCGTGGCCTACTGTAGCATTTTGGCTATTTATTAATACATATTAATGCATTTATTTTGGTTGTTTATAAGCACACATTAATGCCTTATTCTGCATCACTAAATTCTATATCCCTTAACCTTATACCTAAACACAACTACATTACTAACTATCAATAAGCAGCAATAATAATAAGCAGAAAAAGTATTTAGTCTAATGTGTTACCGAAATTTACGGGCAATTTCTGAGTTAAAATGGTTTCTACATTAAATTTATCATAAAATGACTTTCTATTTGCATGCTGTCTTTATCACACAAGCATCACATATTTTATGTAAATTTTAGCTTTTGGGCTTTTGATAATAACCATAGCTTTTCTTTTAGCAAAAAAAAAAACCTCAGGTAATCCGTTTGCTTTCCTGCGTTTTTTTTTTTTTTTTTTGTATTAAAGATAATGAAAGTAACGGCACTGAAGTTTTTTTTTGTATGTGTGTGAATTATGAACATTGAAATTTTGCAGATCTTTCTGCAGCCCACATGTTCATGAAGGCTGTTTGAGGAACAGGAAGTTGTGCTATTATTACCTTGAGAGTTCAATCTCATAGTACAGAGGACCTTGGCTCAGTGCTTACCTTTCGAGGCCATTTGCAGTTTCTCTTTCTGTCGTACAGAACATTTGGTTGCTCTAATAAAACTGAACAGCCTTGGATTTGCTCAAGATCACACAGGGTCTCTGTAACCATCACAGCTGCTTTATTGAGCTTCAGAGGTTGCGGCTGATGACCATCTGGATAAGATATTTTACTTTTGGAGGTGTGTTAGGGATCCAAGTGAGAAATATTTCCAATAATTTTTGTCTTTTTTATTTGGACAGTCCTGTCTCTTTCTCTCTCTCAGCAGGAGACCAATATGATGGATGGCTGTTTATGACTGCCATCATGTTGGAGTCCTAACATGCAGTAGGCACTGGGTTGTTGGGCAAAACTCTCTCTCTTTGTAACTCATAGTCATTAACACAATACATTAAGCGCTAAACCACCCCCTGTCTCAATCTTTTATGCTGCTGTGTAACATGATAAACCAAATATGACACATTTTTACAGCGTATCTAGTTCTCATGTGGGGGTCAGTCAGCAAATCTTTAAGAATAAGAAGTTTGTCATGAGGTATTTGCTTCACTTAGAGAGGTTGACTTGGTGATCCATACATTTGTAAGAGGTGTCTTAAAATGTCTTATTCTTTTAGACTAAAAGGTCATCTTTGGGGTGAATTTTCAGGCCATAAGCTGTTAGAATAGCCATACAACTATATTAGATGGAGGTTGAGAGCCAGAGATCAGTGTTTATGGTGAACTTGATTCGAGGGTAATTATGTTCTTCCATTCATATAGGTTAGGTCTCTCTACTGCCCCTGCTAACCCTGTTCTCACTTCTGAATTATTCAGCTTAAGAACACTCTTAACCCACACACATATGTGCCACGGAACCAAAATATATCCAGCTGCACATAAAGGGCTATTTAAAGCCTTGTCATAGATGGGAAATGGATGTTGGGATCCTGGAGAGTTCCATTATTGCTGTGGTGACGGATGATGGAATACCTTTGTTTTGCTTCTGCTTTTTCTTTTCCTCCTTTTTTGGTTTAAATCTCATGTGCCGTTCTGAAAATGACAAGGTTGGAGGCCTAGCGGTTAGTGCTTGTTCTTTGACGTGTCGAGTCATGGTTATAAAATGGGAAATGGAAGGTCAAGTCTCAGTTGCAACCATTTTCCCATCCGTTTTCCATTCTTTTTTCTCATTATTGCCCTATAGTAGCTATCAAAAATTGGGAAAAATTTCAGGAAAAATTACAGAGTTACTAAGGTTAGTTGCTTCTTGGGAATATCTTATTTTAGTATATTGTATTAGTATGTTGTATTAGTTTATATATATAATTTTTGAAATGGTAGCTTCACTGTAACTGAGTAGCTTGTAGCTCAGCATTAGTTGCTTTATAAGCTCTATGAATAAGTCATGTTGTGCACATATTTGGTTTGTTGGCCTTTCAATCCTTCATAGTTTTTAACTATGCACTTTGATCGAAATGTGCGGCTAACTTAATCCATGTGCTTAATGTTCTGTCCTCTCTGACTGTGTCTGAGATTAATGTGTTGGGTTGACAACAGGTCCAGTTCTCGCCCATAACAGTTAGAGATACTTTATTGATCCCTGAGGGAAATTTAGTCAGCGGTTGTAGTATGAACTACGCTGGAAATTGAAGGCCTCCAAATGAAATCTGTAAAAGAAGAGAAGGTCTCTGATGTATTTGTGACCCCTTGCCATGTCTGAGCGGACCTGTAAATCCCAGCCAGAGAAGTGCTCAGCTCTAGTCGAGATCTGTGCTGATGAAAGCATGCAGTCCAAGAGTTTATGAGCATGATCATTATAGTGCAAGCCAGAGGGCTTCAAAACAATTTGACTTTTGTCCTGAACACTGGACAATTTTAATGGCTTCATCACCATTTTATAGACAGACTGAGATTGCGAATCCTCAAATTGCCATTTCTGTCTACCTCTTTCTCGCTGTTTACTTGTGTGCGCCTCCAGTCTTGTGGAGGGAATTTCTTGTTATGTGTGTTTTGTGTATGTGTGCATTCAGGGGAACTTTTAAAATCTGTTGCATTTTGTTGAAAGTTATTACTGACAATACAGCATTATTGCCTCTCTTTCTCTTCGTGTTCTCTTTCTCTTCTTCTATGTCAGATGCTTGCAATATAGACACTAAGTCATGGATCTGTAGGTTAAACATGGAACCATGTTACGGGAACAGGATAATCAGGGGTCCAAGCATAAAATCTTTCTTCTGTAAGAAAAAAGTATAACCCATTATTGCGAACTAGTTCTACATTTTATATAAAAAAAGTGTATATATATATATAATATATATATATATATATAAATATAATATATATTATATATATATATATATATATATATATATATATATAATAAATCCATTGTTAATCAATCTGTCAATCAATAAAATAACAAATAAATTCAATTGTTAATCAATTAATCATTCAGTCAGTCAATGAAAATTTTAATAAATATAACCAATTGTTTTAATGATTAAAACATTTAAATATTTAGGTTTTAGCATTTAGTGGGATCAAATAATGAGGACATATTAATTAAAATATATAAAAATGTATTTAAATTAAGAGAGAGAGACAAAGAGAGATTTTATATTTTATTATATTTTTATACAGGTCAAATTTTGGGATGATAAGAATTTAGTAAAGGCAAATGTATTTATTTATTCAATCATTCATTCTGATCAATATGTTTAAATAACAGCATTTATTTGAAACCGAAATATCTGTAACACTGTACATGTCTTTACTGCAACTTTTGATCAATTTACTAACTTCAAACGTTTGAATGGTTTGTAAATATAGTCACAAAATAATGCGTGTTTGCATTGAAAAAAGTAACTTTATATTATAGAGATTCAAAGGATGACATTACATTATGCCAAATGCCCACAGCGATTATGACTGTGCTACTGTTGATGCGAGAGCGCGTGTTTGTGCAGGCATGTGTATGATATTATGTGCAAATCTCTGATGGTATAACACAGTTCGAGATGTGATATATGAGCTGGTACTCGCTCTGTCTGCCGTAGCCTGTGGCGTGAGTCGGGTGAGTGATTGTGGTCATTTCAGCAGACAGAGAGACAAGCGTCCTAGCCCAGGCTGGGGAGGACCCAGCGCCCTGCTGTATTAATGGCAGCGCCGTGCCAGATTGGACGGGTCCATCTAATACAGATAAATCATCATTACAGAGGTGGGGGGTGGAGGTGTGGGGGGAGTTGCTTTGGCAGTCAGGAGAAAAAAAGGGGCTTTCATTTGTGCCCAGGATCTCTGTAAACTCATTCATCATGCCAGCTATGTTACACTCCCCCTCCCACCAGTCCCACCTCTCTCTTCTCACTTCTCTCTCTCATCCCTCCTTCTCCTCCTCCAGAGCAATGCCTTCCAGTGTAAAGGCATTTCAATTTATAAAAGGTGCAAATTTATAAAAATAAATATAAATGAGTTTCTTTATAAAATAGAGGAAGTGGGCAGAGTGGAAGGCAGGGAAAAATGTTTTTAATATTGCATAATCAAGAATATACTGTACATACACACACACACACACACACACACAGATAGATAGATAGATAGATAGATAGATAGATAGATAATAGATAGATAGATATAGATAGATAGATAGATAGATAGATAGATAGATAGAATACTATGAAACTATAATTTTTTTCTCTCGTTGTCTTAAAATAAATGAAAGTGGTGCACAATAAGACTGATGACAGTTATTAAGGAAGCAGAAATGGTCAATTTCTATTTCATGTTGTCTTTTTAAGATGAAAGCATTAATGGGAGGCGGAATTTTTTACCCAGTGTTCTGACAGTCGCCGTCTTTAAATTACCGGAAAGAACAATTGAACCTTACGCAACCAAAAGAGGTAAAATGACAGTATGTATAATTAAACGGGGAGATATGAAATTGCTTTTAAAAAGATCATGA